>NW_012267268.1:11888008-11920790 GCF_000151885.1 Dipodomys ordii
GAGGAGGAGGAGGAGGAGGAAGCTCAGGGACAGTACCCAGGCCCTGAGTTCAAACCCCAGGACTGGCAAAACAAAAACAAAAAATAAATAAATACCAAAGGAACAAACAATTCAATGATTGAATAGGCAAATAAATGGATCACATACTTTTCAAGTGAAGAAGTAAAAACAACCCATAAACACCTGAAAAAAATATTTGAATACTTCAGTCATTAAAAAAATAACTATAGAAGTCAAACAGATGTTCCTCAAAAAATGTACAACTAACATATAATCCAGCTATCCCACTTCAAGGCATATACCAGAAGGAATGAGTTAAGTTACAGTAAAGATACCTATTTTTGTTTACTGCATCTCTATTCATAGTAGCCAAGTTATATAACAGTCTAAGTGGCCATCAACAAATGAATGGATAAGGAAAATGTTCTACATATACACAATAGAGTTTTACTCAGAAGAACAATGAATTTATGTTATTTGTACCGTGAAAGGAATTGGAGATTATTATGTTAATTGAAATATTCCAGAATCATAAAGACAAGTATCACATGTTTTTTCTTCTCATATGTGGAATCTAGGGAAGGAAGACAAAACATGAAAGTAAAGGGAATATTAGGAATGAGGAAAGGCAAAAGGGCAGATGGCAAGTGAGATAAAGGATAGCAAAAAAGGGAATACCATCATCAAAATACGTTATATAGATGTAAGAAAATGATGTCCTGAAATACTTTACATGGACAGAACAGTAGCTCAGTGGTAGAGGACTCATCTAGTGTGTGCAAGACCCTGAGTTCATAAGAAAACAAAAATGAAATAACACTTGTCTGAAACCAATTATTTTGTACAGTTAATACACACTAAATAAGAACTCACTTTATAGAAATTCTATATTCGATTTAAATGAAATAATCATGGAATATTTATTTGATAGAAAAAAATCTCATCCCTAAAAAATAAATTATTACAAATTCAAAGGATGGGTAAAGTTCCTTAAAGGGAAATTTTTCATATACAAATACCTTAGAAAGCGTCACTTTGAAACTTCCTATATGAACAGAAAATTTCAAGTATGTGTTATTACCATCTCTAAACAACGGATACTAAAAGATAAATAAATTAAGAGTATAAAGATAAGAAAAAAGGGAAGGGAGCAAGGGAGAGATGGAGGAAGAGAGGGAGGGAGAGAGATTATAGGTAATGTGATTGTTAAAGTAATACAATTTATAAGTATGTTTAACAAATTTGTCTGATTTATGTACAAGAGTAGTGAACATTTTAAATCTATAATTAAATAAAAGATACTAGTTAGCTGAATGCTATGAAATTATAAAGTTCTAGAAGTAAATCCTGCTCAAGATTTCAAGCTTTGTATAAAAATAGTTTTGAAAACATGTTTTAAAACTTTGAGGATCAGCCAAATAAATTAAGGATCATACACTTTTCACAGATTAGAAGATTTAACAGCTTAAAGATTTGATAATCTTCAAATAGAAAGGCCAATGTAAATCAAACCCAAATCCTCAAAGCTACTTTGTAGTAATTAACAGTTTCCAAAATGTATATGGAAGACTTAGCATCAAAAATCACAAGATACTCCTGAAGAAAGTAGGAAGTTTCATTTTGTCTGACTTACTGACAAGCTACCATAATGTTCTTCCCCCACGGTTATACTCCTGTTTTCACTGTATTTTATGTCGGTGCCCTGCATCTTGTATATACATTTTATATACATTTTTTAATTTGGGGAGGGGAAGGGAAATGACAAAATGCTGAAGTAAGGATCCAGGTTGACCCATTGTAACAATGAGGAGTACAAGACACTATGTTGAAAACAAATTTTACAACTTGGTGGAGGGGGGGAGTGGGAGTTGTGGAGGTGGGGAGGGAAGGGATGATAGGGGAAAAACAAAGGAAGAGGTAACAATCCTCAATAGGAAATGTACTCATTACCTTAATCATGTAACTGTAACCCCTCTGTACAGTATTTTTACAATAAAAAATATAATTTTTAGAATAATAAAAAATACAAGATTTGTACACAGATCCATCACCTGAGCAGAAGGGAGATGCCATACCTCTACATATGAGAAACTTGAAAACATGAATTTTTAGTAGTCTATGTGAAAAAAAATCAGCCATATAGTAGCCCTTAGCCCTTCACCCACCTCCCTCTTCCCATTCCACATCCTTGCTATAGAGCTCTGGATTTCAAAGAGCTTCTTTTTCCTTCCTATGTCTACCTGCTGTTTTGCCTTATGAAATAAATCCTTGATAAACCTAAAAGAAAAAAAAGTCAACTATCTAAATAAAAAAATCAAAGAAAAAAGTCAACTATATCTATACAAGAGTATTGCTATATGTACAATACTAATGCATAAAATTAATTTCAAGAATTATTGTCTTTGCTCATGTAATTGTAACCCCTCTGTAAGGTATTTTCCCAATAAAAAATAATTTCACACATTGTAAATATTTAAATGGGTAATATAAATCTACAAACATTTTTAGAACACCACATCAAAGAATCTTCATGATTTGGGGATAGAAATGTACTTCCTAAGATTTAAAAAAATGGAAAATCATAACTAAATAAGAAATGCAAACATTAAAACTAAACTTCTATTTGTCATTTGAAGCCCTTTTTAAATGATTATAAGCTACAGATTGAAAATAACATATTTACAACACACAAAACTGACAGAATTAAAATGCAGGAACTACTAACTTGTAAGGGAAAAAAAATATCTAAAAGACTTCATGCAAGATGTCACAAAGTCAATGGCTAATAAAAATGTGAAGACAGCTGGGCCCTAGTGACTCACACCTGGTATTTTGGTTATTAAGGAAGCTGAGATATGAAGATTGTGGTTCGAAGCCTTCCCAGACAGGAAAATCCATAAAACTCCAAATGACCACTCCAATTGACTACCAAAAAGCTGAAAGTGCAGCGGTTGCACACATCATAGTGTTAGCCTTGAGCACAAACGCTCAGGGAGCACATTCAGGCCTTCCCATACACACATATGATAAAGAAAGAAAGAAATGTTTATTATTGGTCAGGACAGCTAAATTAAATCCACAATTAGATACCATCTCACAAGGTACCAGATTGGCAAAATGTCCCAAGCCTCACAGTATCAAGCTTTGGCATCAATGTTAGGAAAAAATCTGTGGACTGCTGCAGGGTAACAATCTGGCCTTCTTTAGTAAAATGAAGAGGTACATCCACCACAGAGAGGCAGAATTTCTTTCCTGCAAATGCAGGGAGTAGAATACTTATGGCACATAATGATGGGATGGATCTCCAGGGATACTTACAAAATGTTCACAGCCTTAGAAACAAGCCTAAGGCTCAATGACAGGATGCACAGAGATCCTGGCACATTCATCCTCCCATGTAATGAAAACAAGTAAACTACATCCATGAACATATGGTGACTCCTTCTCAGGAGAGAATCCTCAGTGACAAACGGCAGACTTTGGATGAATGCATGTGATGGGATTCAATTTAAATAATGCCTGAATTTTGCAATTCCCAACACTCTATTCTTTCCTGAGGTGCAGTTGAGAACGGTGCTGCCCAGTGCTGCCCCAGGTCAGCCCCTAGCCCCTGAAGCTGGGTTTTCCAAGGCATTGCATATTGACTCTTGTAACTCGATTCACTCATAACTGTTGAAACGATGGATAAGTGCAAGAAAATCATAAATAAGAAATTGAACATGTGATTATTTCTGAAGAAAGAGAGAAAAAGAAAATGAAGAATTTCCATTAACCTGCAGAGATCATGATAATCATGTCTGTCTCTTAAATACGATGGGGATATATTATTTTTTGTTGCATTATTTTGTATTGTACATCTCTTATTAACATCATTTTGTATCTAACCAATATGATGCCCTTTCTAGTGACTTACTAGTGGTGTCACTAGTCGATTCTAATACTTTGTTCTATAGGAATCAACTGTGAATGAAGCTTTACTTCTGCGCAGACAATAAAAAATAATAGAGACTATGGAGAGTCCCTTGACTTTATAATCCATGGACTAGAGAGGACCTGTTTGCCATTGAGAAACTTACTTTACTTAATTCTGGTTCCACATCTTTAGAACATAATAATGTACAACTTGCAATGTGGTGGGAAATTGTCCTACACAGGTAGAAAGAGTGTGAATCAGAAATAGCATGTTTGGTGGACAATTTGTAGGAACTACAAAATCATAAATGTTCTTGTCATTTAATCAGTAATTCAATTACTCTGAATCTATTTCAGAAAAATGACCTCCAAAATCACAGGGATTTATAGGCAAGCTAGTTTGTGGGAGGCATTGTTTTGGAGAGAAAAAGAAATGAGAAAACAGCTTTCAATATGAGAAATTGTTAAATAAATTATGGCACACCAATACTTAGAAATATATTGCACTGCCAATAAAATGAATAAGGTGGATAAAGTATTGATGTGAAAAAATATCTGTGGTAGCTGGCTAAGTTAAAAAAAAAACACTACACTCATTTTTAACATCAAACATGAAATCCAGAAGTTTCAAGACATCTAGTTTGGCCCCTCTACTAGGGGGCAAAAAGATATAGCTATCCACACGATTCTCTCTTTCCCTTTCTCTTTCTCTTTCTCTCTTTCACACACATACATACACATACACATAATTTTTTTAAGTTAAGTCATAACTGCAGTGAGGAAACTGATGTCTTTAGGGCCTTTCTCAAATCTAAAACAGCCTCTAGGAGAAGATGGGGCACCTTTATTAGGTGATTTTAATAGAATACACCTATATATGCTTTATCCTTCTTCAGACCATCACCACTTCTTTGTACTACAGTGCATTTGACAAATACACTCCTGAGTTGGGATGTCACATGACAGCTTCTCCAAGGCCCTCAGATGAATAACTGCTTCAGAGGTGCAGAACCTGACTGTCAGGCATGATCAGAGAAGGACAGAGGTAGCCCTTGCCTGGTGCCTTCATCTGTCACTATCCATATCCCACCTTTGTTATTCTCTATTGAAGGCAAGGAGAATGATGAAAAGGTTGATTAGAGAGCTAGAGAGCAGTAACTGCCCTTTCACATCTTCTATGCTAAGTACCCTCAGGGACATCTTATGCATAGAGTGCCTTGCCACACTGCCCCCCATGTACAGGACAGCTCTGTGAGGACTGTGGGGGACTTTTGATTTCTTGGGTCAAAAGGAAACACTCTGTGGACCTAAAGTAAACAAGGAGTGGTATACAAGAGCTAACGGAGCATCTACAGTATTGATTCATTGAACTTCTGCTCCAGTTCCAGGCACAAAGCAGCCATTCAAAACAGTTAATATGAGCTGGGCACAACGGCACACCTGAAATCCTAGGATTAAGAAACAGAGTCAGGAGTGTTGCAAGTACAAGGCCAGCCTGGGCAACAGAATAAAACTGCCTCTCAAACAAACAAAAGACCATGCGTATGTCAAGAAATATTCTGGATGTTTGCACAATGCAAAATACCCCATGACCATTCAAGGTAAATAAGATCACCTAAATTTGAGTAGTGATAAGATCGAACCTCTAAGCCCTCCATCACTGCATATGATCATGCACAATCAGCCCAATTATCTATTCATCTTATGGAGTGTATGGAATTCCATCATAAATGGAAATAGCACATAAGAAAATACGTGTGGGAAGGTCTTTCTCTGCTCCTCAAGGAGCTGTCATGTCAATCAAGACTGTCAATGAGTTCTATGAAGATTATGTCCTTGAGTACATCAACTGTTTTAGAGATGGTTTTATACATGCCTAGTTCCCCAATAAATACTTTATTCACAAAGCCAGATTTCTCAACAGGCATTCTGCATGGTCCTTAAACCCAGCCAACAAGGTGTTTATTGGCATAGAAATTGGATGGTGAGAGCAAGACTGCCGGTAGAATGGGGCTGAGTTACAGGCAGAGATTTCTGTATCTTTAAAAGGGATTCAGTGAAATGATAAGAATGCTTTAGAGTCCTTGTCTCCACCAGTTTATCTTTCCCTTACACCAGCTTCACTCATTTAAATGTTTGTTGACTCATGGAAGTCAACAAAGTCTATTTGTTTTATTTCCAAAAGTGTTCAAAATGACAAGAAGAAGAAAGGGATTAAGAGACAGAGACCAGGGATCTGATTTTGAATCACTTGTCACCTCCATCCCCAAACTAAGAGGGTTGAACTACTTAGACTCCCAGATGCCTCCCAATGTCCAAATTCCTTTAACCTGAGTACAATGCAAAGTGGCCTAGCAGCACATATGTAGCCAGGAAAGGGTGATATTTAGCTTTGACAGCAAGGAAGACAGGAGCCTTTTGACAAATAACTTAGCAGATAAGCAGTGGGCATCATAAACCACACTTGCCATTTTCCAAGTTATAACTCCAGCTCATTGTCACTAACATCGGAATTCTTGCAGTAATTTCATTTAATTTTATGGCCTGGCTTCTCCAGCCTTGTTAGTCAGATAAGCAGGTTTGACAGCACCAAGGCCAAGGCTGGGTGATGATTTGCAAAGCTGGGAAAAGCCTATAAACCAGCCATATCAAAGCATAGGTGCTGTGATCAATTTTACCTATGGTCATTGGGCCCCGACTTCCTTCCAAGTTATCAAGCTAATGTGGTAGAGGATGACTGCAGTGGAGGCTGATGGTGTACTCACCAAAAAGCATGTGGACGGACTATAGATTATCATCTGGGCTCGAGTGAGCTGGCCACAAATCCAAGAAAAGAACTGTGCACCTCTGAAGGTTCTACAGTGCCTGAGCACAGAGCTTCAAGCATGGAGCAGTGGGTGGAGGTCATTGACCACTGCCATGTGTGAAAGAGATGTTCACCTTCCTTGGGCAAGCTATTTAACATATATGACCTCAGTTAATTTAGGGTGAAATGAGAACAATAATAAGATCCTCAGGACATTGTATGATATTTATGGGAAAAATAAGTGGTGGCTCCAGTCCAATAGCAGTGGTCATAAAATTGCAAACGTGTTCAGCAGCCCTTCTGCTCCAGGATTTTAGGCCCAGATTCTACAAGAATGATCAGCTAACAGGGCTTCTGTTTTAAGCACTGGCTTATTTGCCTTGTCTATGAGCTCTTGGGAACAAATACTAAGTGTCTTATTTTGCCTGATTAGGAGTCCCCGGGCACACTTGAAGGGGGTGGGGGCACCCACCCCCTTGGAGGATATAAAAAGCTAACTCCAAATAGGCTTAGAGCTAGAAGGCAGGACGAAGGAAGAATTTGAGTTTGTTTTCTCTTATTTTCCAAATAGCTCTGCTTTACAAGGCTCCTACATGGTCTGGCTTCTATCTATCAAGCAGATTTCTGGAGGTGAGGAAACCAGGGGTTAAGGTTGAAGGAGTAAAGTTACCATGCTTTCCACATGACCCATAGCTCCGTTCTAGCGAAGGTACAGTCACTACCCTGCTTCAGCACAGTGCTTAAGCAAATGAAAATTATTAGCCAATTGTGCAAACATATTTTTTCTTTTGAGAAATGTCTGTTTAGCTTATTTGCCCTCATAATTGTGCTATTTACTCTCTGGGTTCTGAATTTTTTAAGCTCCACATCTATTCTTGTTATTATCTCTTTTTTTTTTTTTTTGGTCGGTCGTGGGGCTTGAACTCTGAGCCTGGGCGCTGTCCCTGTACTCTTCAGCTCAAGGCGAGCACTCTACCTCTTGAGCCACAGCGCCACTTCCTTGTTATTAATCTCTTGTTGGATATATAGCTGGAAAACATTTTTTCCCATGAAATCCCTTTGTACAACTATTTAAAAATAACTTTTAAGGAGATTAAAAACCCCATGTATTATAGATAAATTTGATTCCATTACAATTGAAAATATTAAGCAAACTAAACAATAAGAAAAAAATTTAAAGACCTTAAAAGTATTTGCCCAATAGGTAACTGTAAACATTTAGTATATATATATAAATTTAGCATATAATAATGTGCAATTTAAATTATATAAGCTGATATGAGTAAAAACCATGTAACTAAAAATAGTAACATTTTTCTATTCCCTGCAATTGTTTACATTTTTTAAAACTCACAATAAGAAATATATGGATCTTATTTAAAGGAATGGAAAATGATATACTAGGAAAACACTAAAGAACACTGGGGCATATATAGTTTAAATAATGCAAGCTGTGGAATAAGGAAAATAATCAGATAATAAAGACAAGCATTTCATAGTGTGTAAGAAGTTAACCTATACACAGCTGAAAATAAAGCATCAAAATATATAAGACTAAAACTGTAAAGAGAAATAAATACATTAAATATAAAATACATTAAATATTATACTTAGACACTCAATATCTCTCTAGCTTAGATTGACAGATCCAGCCAGGAGGAAATTAATACATATAGTAGAAAGAGCTCTGTCAATCTACTAAATCGAATTGATATTCATAAAATCTTGATTCCAATCATGCAACATCTGACCTCACATCACAGTGAAACTGAAGTAGAAATACAAAGAAAGATATCTGGAAAAATATTCCAGAATATTTGAAGATTTACCAACAAATCACAAAATAATACCTACATCAAAGAAGGAGTCTCAAGAAAAAAATTAAGAGTACTTTGAACTATCAAATGTAGAAATTTATAGTATTAGATGCATATATTCAAAAAAGGGAAGCCTGAAATTCATAGTTAAATTAATAAACTTCTACCTTAGATTATTAAAAACAGTGCAATAAGAACCTTATAAAGATGTAAGGAAAGATTTTAACAAAGAAATCAATAGGATTGAAATAGTAAATTAATAGAAAAAGTTGATAAAATCAAAGCCTGATTCTTTGAAGTGATATGTAAGATTGTACTGTGAAAATTGGACTGACGATTAGCTTATTAGTAAAAATTAACCTCTGGAGGAGCACCAGTGGCTCACACCTGTAATCCTAGCTACCCAGAGAGCTGAAATTTGAGGATAGCTGTTCAAAGCCAGTTCAGACAGGAAAGCCCAGGAGATTTCTATTAACCAACATAAATAGATAAATATCCAAGATTAGAGCTGTGGCTCAAGTGGTAAAGGGTCAGTGTGAGAGAAAAAGCTAAGGGACACTGCCCAGGCTCTGAGTTCAAGTCTCAATACTGCAAAAATAGGGAGAGAGAGAGAGAGAGAGAGAGAGAGAGAGAGAATTTCTAACCAGAGTAGGAAAATAAGAAATAGCATAGACTGCTAATACCAGAAATAGAAAAGGAAATATTCTACTAATGACATAGCTATTAAAACTATAAGAAAAAGCTAGAAATTGGTAAGTCATGCTTGAAATCCTAGCTACTTGGGAATCTGAAATTTAGAATATCACAGATTGAGTTAAGCTCAGACAGAAAAATTTAAGAGATTTTAGCTCCAAAATATCCAACAAAAAGCTGGGCTGGAGAGATGTGCTGAGGCTCAAATGGTAGAGGACACTAAGTAAACAAGCCAAGTGAGCCTAAGTCCTGAGTTCAAACTCTATAACCACTGAGGAAAAACAACTTATAAGAAAGAAATATTGGAAGCAATACCATACCAAGATTTGAGAAATCTGATTAAATGAACTTTCTTAAAAGATACTATGTATCAACAAGAAATAATCAAAAGATAGCCAGGCACCGGTGGCTCACGCCTGTAATCCTAGCTACTCAGAAGGCTGAGGATCGAGGTTCAAAGCCAGCCCAGGCAGGAGAGTCTGTGAAACTCTTATCTCCAATAAACCACCAGAAAACTGGAAGTGGCACTGTAACTCAAGTGGTAGAGCGCTAGCCTTGAGCTGAAGAGCTGAGGTCAGTGCTCAGGCCCAGAGTTCAAGCCCCACGACCAACAAAAAAAAAAAAAAATATATATATATATATATATATATATATATAAAGATAATTTGAGTACAACTGTAAAAAAGAAAATTAATCAACAATTTGTAGCTTTCCAAAACACAATGTGCCAGACTTATATGCCACACTGTTGTATTCCACCAAAATTCAAGAAGAACTGATACAAATCCTCTTGTTTCCTCCATAAACTTACTCTTTATAGTCAACATTATCCTAACATCAAAATAAGATTAAAATATTACAAAGGAAAACTACAAATCAATAGTTTTCCTAGACACATGCAACATTCTTCAGCAATCACAATCACCATTTATCATGGAATTTATTGTAGCTATGCAAGAAAACAATGCATAACATGAACAGGTTAAAGAAGGAAAAAAACAAATGGCCATATCAATATGAAAAAAAATGACAAAAATCTAGCATCTGTTCCTGTTAACTCTGGGCAAACTTAAAGTGAGGACATTCTAAAACTGATGAAGAAAAGTCTAAAAATGCAGCTTATTACATATTTAATAGTGAGAAAGACATGTTTGCTTGTATATCACAAATAAGACAAGCCTATGCTTTTTCTCCACTCTCACTCCTTCTGCATTTTATTGAAGTTTTGCTAATGCAATAAGACAATAAAAGGTAAAGAAAGTATACAGACAGAAAAGTAAGCAAGAAAATTATTTTTGTTTCCAGATAACATGAAAACAAATCATCCAACAAATTGCTAAAAAAATATGGAACAAGTAAATATAACATTATATATAACTGTATAACATGGTTAATATATCAAAGTCAATTGATATATCAGAAACAAAAGAAATGGAATTTTAAATTTAAAATATATTAATGGTTACATTAAGATAAAATTTGAAATACCTAAGTATAAATATACAAAATATGCACTAACAGTATTACGAAAAGTACAAAACTCTGATAAAAAGAAACACTAAATAAATGGAGAACTTATCCATGTTCTTGATTAGGAAAACTCAATATTGTTAAAATATCAAGTCTTCACAATTGAATCTTCATGCAGTGCAATACCCCCCAAGTCCTAGGTAGTTATTATTTCTAAAATTTATGCCGAAAGGCAAAATACCTGTAACAGTAAAGGCAATGCTGAAGAACAAAGCTGGACAATTGACACTATCTTCAAAAGTTGCTTTAAATCTATAATAATCAAGACAGAGTAATACTAGTAAATAACTCACAAGAACAGAATAGAGAACCCAGAAACAAACTCACACAAATACATTCTTGATCTCTGAAAAGGAACAAAAGCATTCATAAAATAGAGAAAAAATCTTCTCAGAAAATGTTTCCAGAGCAATATGGTTCCATACAAAAATAATAAGAAGCAAATCAAAAAACTTACATCTTTAAGAAATAATTTACTCAAAATGACCATAGGGTAATAAAATGCAAAACATTCAAATTGTCAAAGATAACATAGGATCAATTTTAAGTGACCTTGGATTTGGTGATGAGTTTTTAATACTCCAATAGTATCATCTATGAAAAGACAATTGATAATCTGACCTTTATTAAAATTTTAATAAAAATTTTTATAGCAGGCACCCATGGCTCATGCCTGTAATCCTAACTGCTTAAGAGGCTGAAATTTGAGAATTTAGGTTCAAAGCCATCCAGGGCAGGAAAATCCATGAGACCCTTATATCCAATTAACTACCAATAAAATCAAACAAAACAAAAAGGCCAGGAGCCAGTGGCTCACACCTGTAACCCTAGCTACTCAGGAGGCTGAGATCTGAGGATGGCAGTTCAAAGCCAGCCAGGCAAGAAAGATCATGAGACTCTTACCTCCAATAAACCACTAGAAAACCAGAAGTGGTGTTGTGACTCAAGTGGTAGAGCACTAGCCTTGAGCTGAAGAGTTGAGGGCAGCAGCCACGCCTAGAGTTCAAGCCCCATGACTGACAAAAAAAAGCTTCAAGTGAAGTGTGGCACAAGTGATGAAGCACTAACTTTGAGCAAAATACCCCAAAAGCTCAAGGATAGTGCCCAGGCCCTGAGTTCAACCAGCACAAGTTCTTAGAGCACAATTTACTAGAGGTTAAGAAGATAAATCACAGATGCAGAAAAATTCTTAGCAAAACACATATATGATAAAGGACTTGTGTCCAAAATATGCAAGGATCTTGTAACAGTAAGAATATAAACAGGGCTCTTTCCCACCTCTCTTTCCCAGCTCTTTCCCAGGTCTTTCCCACGCCTTTCCCAACCGCATAGAGGGCCAAGATAGCCTGGTGCCAGCCAGAACGATAAATAAACCTACCCCTTACCTGAATACCACGTGCTGTGGTGCTGTTCTTACTCGGCTACCTCTTTTTAAAAACCTAACATAAATGGTGCCGTGACTCGGATAAAGGGCTTAAAGTAAGGATAAGTGGGATTCCTCTCTGTTGTTTTTCCTCTTTTTTCTTTTTTTGTTTGTTCTTCCCTTTTTGCTCTGAGGAATACCCACAGTTCTGACAGCCTTTTGCGAACCAGTCTGTCTGCTGTGGACACAGCGCATCGATACCATTGCTGGCCTTCACATCCACATCCACACCACTTCTCTATTCTGGTGAGTGAAACTACTCTCTACGGTTCTCTGTTGCTCAGTCTCTGTCTTGACATGGCACCATGCCAGAGAGATCCTACAGCCTTTAGCTGAAAGGCCGGTCACCTCTGAAGCTGAGGATGCTTGGTTTTGGGGGGTTGGCCATTTCTTTCTAGAGGGCTCTGGGGGAAGTCAGGATGCTGCTTCTGCCTGGTCAGCTCTCCTTCACTCACCACACTGACTCTCCTACTCATTTAATGGGGTGCCGCCAGTAATGCCTGAGCTGTGAAACCCCTTTGAAATGCCTCCTGCGCTCCCTGGAAAGCCAGAGCGCCTAATTTTATGCCATTCTCAGATGTACACAGTTTTTGCTACTGCAGTGGTAAGTGGTCTGAAGTCTCTTTACTTTCAGGCTCTCTTTGCTCTCTCTGCCACTCATGTCCAACTTTCCCTCTCTCCCTTTCTCTTTTCTACAACATTTTGGCTTGTGCCCTGAAGAGTGCAATGCAGGCTGAGTCCTGGGGACCACCCTTTAGGTTCCCTCTCAAAGGCTAGCCAATGTAGGCTTGATCTATTTGTTCAGGGTTTCTTTGCATTCTTTGAGAAATTCGCCATCTTGAGTTCACCATCTTGGTCACATGGTAGATTAAGGGTTTGGCCCCATCTGACCCTTAACCTTCCACCAAGCTTACCACTCCATCCATCTATTCTAAGGTGCCTTGCTAACAAGTTGCTCTTTTCACAGGCCCTGATAAGTGAGGTCCAAACATCTGATGTGCTTTATTAGCAAAGATGTCTACACATTGTTGTCAAAAATTTTAGGTTTTGAGTTTTGCCTTTTTTGTTTTGTGTTGTGTATTCTACTACTGACTATGTGGTTCTAAAATTCTGGGCCTATCTGTGTTAAAATTCTCATCACATCTAACAAGTTTTGTCATTGCAGAATATTTGTTGGTCAATTCTTGATAAGGACCAGGTAAGCTCTATTCTATCTCCTTGTTGCTTTAATTGGAAATAATAAAGGGCTTTTGTGGTAAAGATTGCAGTTCAAGGCCCAGGCTGAAAAATCCCTAAGACTTCATCTCCCAACTAACCTGCAAAAACCCAGGCTGGAAGCATGGTTCAAGACTCTCATCTCTAACCAGCAAACACTGCAAGTGATACTATAACTCAAAGTGCTTCAGTGTTCACCTTGAGCAGAAGTGCTCAGGGACAGTGCCCAGGCCTGGAGTTCAATCCTCCTTGAATACCAACTGGGATAAGCCATCCCAGCAACAAGCACCTAGACTCAGCCAGTCTGGAGAACAAGGAAACATGGACAGGAGTAAGAGGAGATGATGTCACATCAGCAACTTTGTGCCTGCCCTTTCAAAATTAACCAGAGCCGGGAAGTCAGTGGAAGTAAGAAGCCTGCCCATCCAATGTTTATACCTGTCTACCCATTAACTGAACAGGAATTTATATTCTTGCCTTTGTCACCTGACTTCTCCTCTACCTAGTCACCAAATATCAGAAGTAGCTAGGAACATTTCTACCAACATTTTTCAGCCCCAAGTCCTTCCTCTTGCCATTTATTTGCTCTCTAGTATTTTTTAGCCCCTCAATGCCTCATGAGACTTCTCTAGACTTCATCTAAGGACTCACCCTTGCTCCCCTTATCAGCATGAAGTAGCCAGAGAGAATCCACACCCTATTTCATGATTAAAAGGCTGGATTGTAAGGTCTGCTCCTGGATGGCCAGCAGACCCCACCCTCCTCCCAGCAAAGTCTCCACCCAGTACCTGCGTTACCTAGGCAACTGGCACACCTGGAAGAGGTCACATCTGCATCTGCTGAGGCCACATCTGAATTTGATGTGGCCACACTTTTCTCCTCCCAGACCCTAGATAAGGCCTCACCCAGGCCCAGATGATCTCTTTCCCAGCTATCTCTTTCCCAGTTCTCTCTTTCCCACCTCTCTTTCCCAGCACTTTCCCAGCTCTTTCCCAGTTCTCTCTCTTTCCCAGCTCTCTCTCTTTCCCACCTCACTTTCCAGCTCTTTCCTGGGCCTTTCCCAACCATGTGGAGGGCCAACATGGCCTGGTGCCAGTCAGAACAATGAGTAAACCTACCTCTTACCTGCATACCAAAAAAAAAAAAAAAAAAAGAATACAAACAGGGAAGGATTGGGAAGGGGAAACAAAGGAGGAGGCAACAATGCTTGATAAGAAATATACTCATTACCTTGCTCATGTAATTGTAACCCCTCTGTATGGTGTTTTCACAATTAAAAAAATACATGGAAGGATCAACATCGTGAAAATGGCAATACTTCCCAAGGCTATCTAAAAATTCAATGTGATACCTATCAATATGCCAACCTCATTCTTCAAGGAAATAGAAGAGGCAATCCAAAAATTCATCTGGAACAATAAAAGACCCCAAATAGTAAAAACTATCCTTAACAGAAAGAACAGTGCTGGAGGGCTATCAATACCAAATTTCAACCTATACTACAAAGCCATAGTAATCAAAACAGCTTGGTCAGGCACAGGACCAATGGAATAGAATTAAAAACCCAGGAATGAACCCACAGACCTATAGCCATCTAATCTTCAGTAAGGGAGCTAAAAGTATAGAATAGAAGAAAGACAGCCTCTTCAGTAAATGGTGCTAGCAAAATTGGTTAATCACTTGTAGAAAACTAAAGCTAGATCCTTATATACCACCAGAATCAACTCCAAATGGATCAAAGACCTCGGAGTCAAAGCAGACACTCTGAAAACATTACAGGATGGAATAGGAGAAACCCTAGATCTCCTTGGCACAGGCCAAAATCTTCTTAACAAAGACCCAGAAACACAACATATCAAAGAAAGGTTGGACAAATGGGATTGCATGAAGTTGCAAATCTTCTTCATGGCAAAAGACATAGCTAGCAAGATCAATAGAAAGCCCACGGATTGGGAGAAGATCTTCACTAGCCATACAATGGACAAGGGTCTTATATCTAAAATATACCAGGAATTCAAAAAATTAAAACCCCAATATCAAATCCTCAAAGAAAAAAATGCCCAATAAATAAGTGGGCTAAAGACTTAGACAGAAACTTCTCTGAAGAGGAAAGAAGGATGGCCAATAGTCACATGAAGAAATGCTCAACTTATCCAGCCATAAAAGAAATGCAAATCAGAACAACATTGAGATACCACCTCACTCCAGTTAGAATGACTATAATCAAGAACTCTAATAAAAACAGATGCTGGAGGGGATGTGGCCAAAGGGAACCCTACTGCATTGTTGGTGGGAGTGTAAACTTGTTCAACCACTTTGGAAAGTAGTTATGGACATTTCTCAAAAGACTCCACATAGGGCTCCCCTATGACGCAGCAATCCCACTTTTGGGCATTTCCCCAAAATGATCACCAACAAGACCACACTAAAGCTACCAGCACAACTATGTTTATTGCAGCATTATTTACCATAGCTAAGATATGGAACCAACCCAGATGCCCCTCAGTAGATGAATGGATCAAGAAAATAATGGTATATATACACGATGGAATTCTATGCCTCCATCAGAAAGAATGGCATTGCCCCATTTGTTAGGAAATGAAAGACTTGGAAAAATTATATTAAGTGAAGTAAGCCAGGCCCAAAGATGTATAGGTCCCATGGTTTCCCTTATTGGCAATAACTAGTATATGTCTGAGACAAACAGAAACTGTCAGACAAGTTGATGTTAGGTGAAATGAACCCCAAGATAAGGATTCAAATGTTTTTTTCTTTCTTGTGATTGTTTCCAATGTATTTATAAGATGATTTTTTTGTTGCTTTGTATGTACCCCTCCCAGGGTATAAGCCCTGCTTTCACTGTATTTGATGTTGATATAATTTGTTGAGGGGAAGGGGAAAAAGAAACTGTTTAAATAGGGTTACAGGTCGACCCATTACAACAATGAGATGTATAAGTCGTTGTATCAAAAAACGAACTTTACAACTTTGACGGGGTGGGGGTAGGGGGTGGAGGTGGTGATGGTAAGGGAGTGTGGGGGTGGGGTGGAGAGGGGAAAGGATGGTATGGGGAAACAAAGGAGGAGGCAACAATGCTTGATAAGAAATGCACTCACTATCTTGCCCATGTAATTGTAATCCCTCTGTATGGTATTTTCACAATAATAATAATAATAATGAATACAAACAGCCCAGTTGACAACAGAGCAAACAATCTGGACAGACAGCCCTCCCAGAAGATACACAGTTGTCAAATAAGTACACAAAAAAGATGACAGACATCATATGTCATCAGGGCAATGCAAATTTTAATAACATCATCAGGGCAATGCAAATTTTAATAACACCGTGAGCCCTCTAAACACTTGGCAGAAATGCTGAATTTGAAAACATTGACAATAAGGACATGAAACATTATGATGGGTTTGTAAGACGGTAGTCATGCTTTGGAAAACAATTTTGCAGTTTTAACAAAGCTAAAGAATGTTTCCAATTGAAAACCTAGATCTACACTAAAACCTGCACATAAATATTTGTAGCAGCTATATACCGTGTTTTTTTTTGGGGGGGGGCGGTAGTGGGGCTTGAACTCTGGGCCTGGGCGCTGTCCCTCAGCTCTTCGGCTCAAGGCTAGAGCTCTACCACTTGAGCCACAGTGCCACTTCCGGCTTTTTTCCGTTTTTGTTTATGTGGTGCTGGGGGATCGAACCCAGGGCCTCAGGCATGCAAGGCAAGCACTCTACCACTGAGCCACCTTCCCAGCCCTATACCATGTTACTATAAACCATGGAACAGTTCTCTGATGTCTCAGATTCTTGTTACTAAAGGCAAATATGATTTCACAGCATATTGAATATAACCAGGTACAACTTTAGAGGATAGGCATGATCAGAAAATGGTACCCAGGTGAACTTTGGAGCCCTGGCATCAAACATAATGGAGGAGGTCACATGACTGAACCAACTGTGCCCCCAAACCTGATAAGCATGGGAGAGGTTTTCACTCTCCACTGTCTCCACTTTCGATCATCTGCCATCTCCTTACACTAAAATGGTGCTATGAAGCTTGAGGAAGAAGGAGCAGACTCTGTAAAGCTCTCACTTGGAGCACTATGTGTCCTGCTTCAGTCTCCTGGAGAATGAGCCCTGCCCAGGCATCTGGTCAACATCTACAGCACTGTGGAGATTTACTGTGGAATGATTTGCCTACATGCTCAACCTCACTCTCACAGAAAACTGTTCTCTATCTAATTCATCTCTGTCTTCCATACTGAGTACCTTGGGCATCAATGTGTGTTGAATAGGTGAGTGCTTGTGTTGGGTCTTCGGACGAGCCCGAGGAGAGGTAAGGGCGGCTGCTCGCCAGTTCCCCAGCCTCCCTTAGCCCAGGAGACAATCAGATGCAGCGGGAGTCAAGTCAAGTAGGAGCTCGTTTATTAACAGGGAGCATCCCCTTTTTAAAGCAAAAGATTGCATGGGAGGAGAGGAAATGGAACCAACCAATCACTGAAAGGCCATACCTTATCATGCACCTAAGCTTTCATGAGATGTTTACACACTGAACCTAAACAAATCCGGCTCTGCCCACTCAACTTCCTCTCAGGGCCATCTTTGCTACCTGTGTTCCCCACAGATTTCCCCACATGCTTGGATCAGGTTTGCATGAATAGGTGTGGGGTAGGGGGTAAAACCTTTCACAGTATTAACTTTTTCCTGATTACATGCACCATATTTGATTATTTCTATGGTCTACTTTTTCTGCAGATACTTGTATATTCAGATCTAGCTTATTTCCATCCTTTAAGATTTGAGTTTTATGGATTTTGTTTGTACCCTCCAAGCTGTACCATTAGTGAGAGCTATGATTTTTAAAAAGTCCTGATCCCTTTAACTGCATTTTCTCCTTTCAAAACAGACCTTTTGTACAAATCATTTTATACTTCTGGGAAGACAAACAATAACAGCTTCAGGGGGTGAATATTAGTATCTGTCCACTGTCATATTTATTCTTATCTGAAAAGTGAATCTACTTCATGGTTATTATTTTTGTTGCCATATACAATACAATTCTTATATGTCTCAGACTGTCATTTCTAGCAGTTCTTCATGTAGTCATACACAGCAGAGTCCTAACATCAAGATTGTGTGATAAGGGCCATTACACTTCCAAGGGCTCAGCTCAGCTGCCTCTTGTGCATACTCTTCCAGTGATGGAGGCCATGCCAAGACTTTCAAGAACATTCTAAGTTTGTGATAGGATGCAGCTTAGGTCATGTCCACTCACCTTCCATTACCCTAATAAACTTCAAGTAATCAGGGCTGGGCAGACACTGAGTTCATCCTGGGGAAGGAAGTGTAAATATTTGTTGGAAAATACTATAAACTCTCCCGGGTCAGCAGGAACTTCCCAGTCCAGTGCTTCTCCACAATTTCCTAGAGCTCTATCTACATTTTCTGTGTTGGTGGCTTTTACCACTCAATGAATAAGGATATTAAGCCAAAGAGTGATTGATCACCTGGTATAACCCAGCCACTTTATACAGATTCTATTTACACCACACTTAGTTCTTCCAAGTCTATAAGGTGAGTATTGGTATGATCACACTCCCTAAAAGAAAGCTGCATATGACGAAAAAACAGTAACTGGCCTAGTTATCCCCAGTGAGTCCATCTAGAGATATATTGAACTAGGCCAGATTCAGGCCCAGTTCTGCCAGCTCATCTCATTTCCTGTGAGTCAAGTCCAGTTTCTTTGGATCTACAGACTCATTGTTCATCTTGTTTGATATATATCCATCTGTACCAAATAAAATCATAAGCCAGGTATAAGAGGTTTATGCCTATCATCCTAACTAGTCAAGTGACCAAACTGGGAGGATTGTGGTTCAAAGCTGGTCCATGAGCAGAAAAGCTCACAAGGTGCCCTAGTAAACCCATAGATGGATACAGTAGTCCCTGCTTGTTCCAAGCTACAAGGAAGACTGGAATTGTAGAAAAGTGGTTCCAAGCCAATCTGTGCAGGAAACTACTACGAGACACCCTCTCCAGGAGGGAAACCAGATAATGTGGCATTTGTCTGTAATCCAAGTGAGAAAGCGGAAAGTAGGTGGCTAGCATCTCAAGTATATGCCTAGGCACACCTAGTCTAGCAATCATAAAGCCCAGAACCACCAAGATTTTAGAAGAAAGCAAACAATATTCTTGTTTCAGTGAAAAAAAATGACAAGAAAAATCACTAAATGTGGCCTGGTAATCACCTCAGTATGATAGGATTCAAAGGAAGCAGTAAAGTAACTCTGGGTTATGATGCAGACAGGACTCATCTGAATGTTCACACTGTGATAATTCATTGCACTGTCCATTCTTATGTAATGCATATTTTATATGCATGTAACATTTCAAACAATACATTAACAAAGAGAAAAGATGGAGCAAGAGGTAAAGAATCTGTCGGACATCTGGCTGTTTCCAAAGTTTGGCTATTGCGAATAGAGCTGCAATGAATATGTGTGTGTAGGTATCTCTACCATATCCAGAATTATATATCTTTGTATGTGTCCCAAAGTGGCATTGCTGGATTATAGGGTAGTTCTATTTTTAGTGTTTTGAGAACATCCATACAGTTTCCCATGGTAAGAGTTCCATTTTCCCCATTTCCTTTCTAGCATCTGTTGTTTATATTGCTGATGATACCCATTCTGACTGAAATTAGATGAAATCTCAATGTTGTTTTGATTTCTGTTCACTTCATAGCTATGAATGTTGCACATTTCTCCATGTATGTGTTGGCCCTTTGTACTTACTTTCTAGTAATACTTTGTACTACTTCAGTTAATTTGTCCATTTATTAACTGGTTTATTGACTATTAAGAGTTTAGATTTTGAGCTCTCGAGTTCTTATAGTCTGTTTATTAATACCTTGTCAGATGTGTAGCTGGCAAATATTTTTTTCCCATTGTGTGGACTGACTTTTCAGTCTAGTGACTATTTCCTTTGCTGTGCAAAAGCCTTTGTATTCATTGTAATTTTATTTGTCAATCCTTACTGTTATTTGCTCAACTACTGAAGTTCCATTCAGGAAGCTACTACCTATAACAATATGTTCCAGTGTTTTTCCTATTCTTTCCTATTTTCAGTTCCCACATTAAGGTCCTGGATCCACTTAGAATACCACAGGGAAGAGGTAGGGATCTAATTTCAATCTTCTGTAAGTGGATATCCAGTTTTCCCACCATCATTTGTTGAAAAGGATACCTTTACTCTTACTTTTGGGCTCCCTTGTCAAATAGCAGATGCCTACAGCTGTATAGATATTTTACTCTGTTCCACTGGTCTGGTTTGGGGTTTTCTGTTGTTGTTTGGTTGGTTTGGGGTTTTTTTGCCAGTTTCATGCTGTTTTTATTACTATAATTCAAAAAATGCAGCAATTTTTTTAAAAGACAGGATGGTAAGTAAAGAAATGTAGGCAGTGTGTGCCTATAGACAATTCTTTAAAGAACCTGTACTGTACCTGAGAACTATGGGATTGATGCTTGGGGAGGAACATGGAAGGGGTTTGAGTATGAGATAGTAGATTCTTATAAGCTCTCCAGAGTGAAGAGAACACAGCTCTTAAGAAAAATGTGAAAAGATGTGCAAAGACAGAAGTAGGCCTGCAGACTCATAGATTTAGTAATGTCCAGAGGAAATTGATTTGTTCCAGGTAATTCTGTTTTCTTTTTTTTAATTTTATTTTATTGTAAAGATTCTATTCAGAGTGGTTACAGTTACATGAGTAAGGTAATGAGTACATTTCTTGTTGAACATTGTTACCCACTCCTTTGTTGTTTTCCCTATTATCCCTTTCCTCCTCCTCCCCCAATGAAGTTATAAAGACCATTTCCAACGTAGTGTCTTGTGAGTCTCATTGTTGCAATGGGTCATTCTGTGTCCTCGTTTCAGCATTTTGTCATTCCCCTTCCCCTCCACAAATTAGATAAATGTATATATAAGATGCAGGGTATCAAAATCAAATACAGTGACAACAAGGGATATACCATAGGGAGAAACACATACACATACAAAAGAAACAAAGAAAAAAATCACATAGTACATTAAAAACAACAGCAAGAAAGATAAAACCTTCCATGTCCCTATGTTAGGGTTCATTTCACTTACCATCATCTTCTATGGTCATAAGTACATAGCTTTTGAGCTTTTCTGATCATCTGATAAGATTATCCTAAACATATACTAGTTATTGCAAATAAGGGAAACCATGGGACCTATATCTCTTTGGGCCTGGTTTATTTCACATAATATGATTTTTTCAAGTCTTTCCATTTCCTTAAGAATGGGGCAGTGTCATTCTTTCTGATGGAAGCATAGAATTCCATTGTATGTACAAACCACATTTCCTTGATCCATTCATCTACTGAAGGGCACATGGATTGGTTCCATATCTTAGCTATGGTAAATAATGTTGCAATAAACATAGTTGTGCTGATAGCTTTAATATGTTCTTGTTTGTGATCATTTGGGTAGATGTCCAAAAGTGGGATTGCTGGGTCATAGGGGAGCTCTATGTGGAGTCTTTTGAGGAACCTCCATACTGCTTTCCAGAGTGGCTGAACAAGTTTACACTCCTACCAACAATGCAGTCAGGTTCCCTTCCGTCCACAATTCCTTCAGCATCTGTTATTATTAGAGTTCTTGATTATAGCCATTCTAACTGGGGTGAGGTAGCCAACAGACACATAAAGAAATGCTCAACTTCTCTGGCCATAAAAGAAATGCAAATCAAAACAACGTTGAGATTCCACCTCACCCCAGTTAGAATGGCTATAATTCTGTTTTCAAAGTAACAAGATGTATGATCATCAGCTAAGAACAATGTTTCCAACAGTTTGAAAAAAAAAAAGCTATGCAATATTCTCAAACACAGATCAAACCGAGCACCAAGTACAACAGAACATCTGACAAAGCTCAACTTTATGTTTTTGTGTCTACAAATTTAATGTGAGATTAGTCAGCATATCTTGAGCTGTCACTGTGAAGAGTAGATGATAAATTGAGTCCAATAGAATTCAGCTTTATCAAGACAATGAATCATAAAAGAGAAGGGCTAAAGAACAAGAAGTAGATGTGATGTTGAACTCTACAGTCTCATCTGAATAAAGAATGAACATGGACATGAAAGGAAGGACAGGCCAGAAGAGTGGTAAGATCAGTGAATTAAAGACTCCAACCAGCTTAAAGAATGGCTACGATCAGATCTAAAGACAGAGTGATGGGGAAAGGGTGGAACACATGCTCAGAGAATCGTGTGCCTGCTGCATTGAGCATAATACAGTTATAACATCTGTGCCTCGCTCACCACAGTGGGAGCATAAGAAAGGCGGAAATAGCTGCTGGCGATAGACACTGAGGGACTGAAAACTCCAAATATTATTTATGTGATTACTGTAGATCACTAAGGATTGTGGCAAAAGGTGTGCTAGGGGACGGTCCCCCATGTTATATCCCCTGTTGGTACCCTGCATCTTGTATATACATTTATCTATTTTGTGAGGGGGGGGGGAGGAAGGGGAATAACAAAATGCTGAAACAAGGACACAGGATGACCCATTGCAACAATGAGACTCACAAGACACTATGTTGGAAATGATCTTTGCAACTTCAGGGGGGAGGGGGGAGGGAGGACAGGGAAGGGATAGTGGGAAAAAAGCAAAGAGATGTACTCATTACCTTACTCATGTAACTATAACCCCTTAATTTAAAAAAAAAAAGAAAGGGGAGGTCCTGTGTGCAAACCCATTACTGGCACAGGAAGGAAGGAAGGAAGGAAGGAAGGAAGGAAGGAAGGAAGGAAGGAAGGAAGGAAGGGGAAGGGAAAGGAGGGAGGGAGGGAGGGAGGGAAGAGGGGAGGGGAGGGGGAAAGAGGAGAGGGAGAGATGGAAAATGATAATAGGGCAAAAGAGAAGCCAGATCAGCTCTCCTGGTGGTGCTGAGGATGAGAAAAACAAACAAGAACAATAAAAACTAAACAAAATAATGCCTACTTGAATAGCTTAAAAAAGAAGCCAAGTATTTGAAGAATGGCAGAATTTTAAAGGGGCAAAAGCATAGAGATAATATTTAACTAACGAAAATGTAATCTATGTTAGGACTCCAATCCAGAAGAATCACTGGACAATCAAAAAGAGTGGACAAGAGACTTTTACTAAGGACCTCCTTTCCTAATGTGTGAGCTCTTTGGGTGATGGCTGAAGTCAACAGAAATGAAGCTGTACTAGGAAAGAAAATGAAGCTAAGATGATCTAAAATGGATTAGGAAATTCTGAATAAATTGCACACATGCCTGCTAAAGGTCCAAACCACAGAATATGCCATTGGCCTTGGCTGAACAATTGAAGTCAGTACCTATTGGCCTTCAACATCTCTGAGCTAGAAGCTACCAGGTCGTCATAAATCAGAACCAGTTTGCTATCTAGGATTTCTGCCTAGCAACTTCAGAAATCCTCTCCAAAAACCCTTCTCTGTATAAGCCTCTCAGGAGTTATTTATGGCTGTCCTAATGCAGTATATCCAAATCACAATTCTGTGTTTCTGAAATAAGTGCTACTTCCTTCCAACCTTGTGTCAATCTTTTTGAAACTTTTATTTTGATTGACAATATTAAGCTGAACTAAGGTCCAGAAACAAGTAGGTCAATTATCATTTTTACTTAGTTGTTCTATAGGAATTTAGTGCAAAATTGGGGTGGGGAGACAGTGTCTGTACTTGAAGATCACAAAGGTTGAGATGTAACACATAACGTACACACACACACAAACACACAAACATACATATAAACACACATTAATACACACATACATGCACCCTTTAATCTTGTATTCTGTCTTCTCGGTACTATCCATGAATATATATTTTTATTATTAATAAGTTTTTATTGTGAAAATACCATACAGAGGGGTTAAAATTACATGAGCAAGGTAATGAGTACATTTCTTAACAAGCATTGTTGCCTCCTCCTTTGTTTCCCCTCACCATCCCTGCCCTCCCATCCCCCCCAGCCAAAGTTTTTTTTCACTTATTTCTTTTTTTTTCTAGTACTAGAGTTTGAACTAAGAACCTCATGCTTGCTAGAGAAGCACTCTACTATTTGATCTACACCTTTCGCCCTTTTGGCTTTAGTTTGATTTTGATAGGGTCTTGTGTTTATTAGTAGAACAGCCTTCATACCAAGATCCTTTTACCTCTGTCTCCTAAGTAGCTGGAATTATAGCCATACAGTACCACCACACTTTAGAACTCCTGTTTTTTTATACAAAGCTAAGGATATAAATTAATTCCTGCTGGAATTCATTTTGCTAAATAAAGCCCATTTTCTAAACCATCTGAGGCCTTTATAACATTGTATGCTTCCCTGTATTTTACAAATTTCCTTCCAGTATTAACAAAAAATAATAGAACAGAGGGCCTCTGTCTTAAAAGCAGTCCTCCTCTACCATGTATGCCCCCACCCACAGGCCTGTTTTTCAAAGATCTCTTTCACCATCTCTATTTGTCTCTAGTTGATTACTTCATTTTTCTTGATAATATGCCTATTATCCTAGTTTTTAACTCACTAAGTGTAGATAATATCTACTGAATCTTCTGCCTGATGGTTTACTCCATTACTATCCCTTTCCCTAGTCTATATCTGAGAAGGGGTGACCCCCTGGTAAGTATCCATCAGCTGAACATCCATGCATGTAAGGCCAAAAATGGCACCAGTGGTCCAAGGCAGGACAGAGGAGAAGGACATTCCACCCTGATCCAGCAGCCCTTTTTGGTGTGCAGTGTTGTGCTCTTTCTTAGCAATCTCTAGAGATGCCTTCCAAACCAAGTGTCCCAGGTAAGCTCAAAAATACTAGTCCTTCTCTGAACCTTGACATCCCAAATGGTGCAGTATGAAACCATTTATTCTGCTTCACTTCTTCATACCCTCACCCAACATCCCTACAGAGTCCTACAGAGTCCCCTTCATGGAAGAATGGTACAATGCAGGACATTCCCACATCCTTTCCCAGCTTTCTCCAAATAGGTACTTTTATCCTTTTGTTTGGTCCCTTTCTTGGGTGACTGTCTTCCTAAGTTTGATGGAGCACACTTTCTTTCGGCACCTACTGCCTACATCTCAGTCCCCAGGCGTGGGAAATGAGAATGTTATCTGCCTACTTTCCACATTTAACTTCTCTTTCCACCTCTGTCACATAAACTTTTCATATTGTCAGTGATGTCAGAAATCAGTTTCTGATCAGCAAGACCAACTGAATGCTCACGTGTTTGCTTCATTCAAATTCTGAACACAAGTAGCCATGATGTCTTTAGGGCCACATATGTCTTACCACTTCACAGCCACTGTGGAAGGAAGTTTCTGTTCTTGGGCTCCAGTGGAAAATGTCTTCAGTCTTACCAGTTGCAATGGACAGCCATTTTACCTGGTCATTCTTCATCAGTAGCCACCAATGATGATATCGTTACTTAGCTTCAGATTTGAACAATGACTTTTTGTTTGCATCTGGGTTTTTTTTTTATAAAGCCTTGAAACCATCAAGCTCATCTGAGAACTTTTCTTTTTATTTACTTTCTACAGACTTACCTAACCTCAAGTTGATCACCCTACATCTAAATCCTTGGAGTCCCCACATATGAGCCTCTAGACATAGTCAAGGGCCCTGCATCCTGGGCCTCCTCCTTGGATCTCCCCCTTGCTTTGATTGTCTTCTTTCAAGTCCATCTTTCTGCTGTGTGAGAATAAAACTTTTTCACTCTTTACATATCATCTCCAAAGACATCTTTTTATCATTTTGTCATAGTCAACTGACCTTTTAGCCAGGTATGAAATTTACAGTTCAAAGATTCAAAATCATCTCCATTTAATTCCTTAAACTTTGGAAAGATTATTCTGTTGTGTTTAGCATTTCACATTACAAATGTGAGTTTCTGTGCCAGTCTTCCTCTCTCTCACTCTCTTTCTTCCTCTCTATTCCTCTCCCTCTCACCTTCCTTCTTGTCTCTCCCCTTCTTCCAACCATTCATTTGTAAAAGCTTTAAAAAAAATCTCCTCATCACTATTGTTCTGGAATTGCATGATATACAGATATATGTATTTCTAGCCCAGTCATGAGTCCTTCATTAGCTTTGAGATTCTTCCTTTTCCCTGTCCTCATTTTTTGTCCTCATATATTCAGTTAATCCATTGGTTTCATGTATACTCCATCTGTGGATTCAACCAGCAGTGGGTTAAAAATATTGGAAATAAATTGTTCCTGTATTAAACATGTACAAACATTTTCCTGCCATTATTCTAACAAATGATACTATAAAATATCTGAGTGTGGTAGCTGAACAAATGTTAAAATAGACAAACAAGCTATCTCAAACTAAGAAGCTTCTGTTTACAGCAATCACTGGAGAGAAAAGAAAACCAAAGCAGAATGGGAAAAAGTATTTGTAAGCAATCCATGTGACAGTATTCACAATATTCAAGAAACTCAACAACAAAAATCCAATTAAAATTGGTAAATGAGTTCAGTGGACTTTTTTAAATGCAAAAATACACATGGCCAGTAAAGTATATGAAAGAAAATGCTCACATAATCACTAGGAAAGTGAAAAATTGAGACTGCAATTAGTTACCATATCATCTCAGTCGGAATGATCATTATCAACCAATCAACAAATAAATATAATCAACACTAGCAGGGATATAGAACAAAGGGAACTCTTCTACTCTGTTAGAGGAAATGTAAATTAGTATGGCCTTGGGGAGATCAGTATGGAGTTTTCTCAACAACAACAACAAGAAAATCTAGGAATAAAACTCTTATATGACACAGTTGCCCAGAAATCCTCCTGGGATTGCTTCCCCATGTTGCTGAAACAGAAAGGTACATACCATTAACCCAGCCACTGTGATTTCCCCCACAATTGGGATAGCAGGCACCTACTGCTGCATCCAGTCATTTGTTGAAATGTAATCTAACAGTTGGGGCTTAGACTGGCCAGTTAGAGCTGCTATGCCAGGTATTTTTAATAGCGCTATTCTGTTCTATTTTATTGTAAAGATGCTGTACAGAGGGGTTACAGTTACATAAGTAAGTAATGAGTACATTTCTTGTCCAACATTCCTACTCCCTCCTTTGTTTTTCTCCTACTATCCCTTCCTTCTGCCACCTCCCCCACTTTTCCCCTCCCCCAGAAGTTGTTAAGTTCATTTCCAACATAGTGTCTGAGTATTGCTGCTGCAATGGGTCATCCTCGGTCCTTGTTTCAGCATTTTATTATTCCCCTTGCCCTCCCCAAATTAGATAAACATATATACAAGATGCAGGATACCAAAATCAAATATAGTGACAACAGGGGATATACCATAGGGGGAAGAACATACAAAAGAAACAAAAAAATACATAGTTCATAAAAAAACAACAAACAAAATCCTCTTATGTCCATATCTTGGGGTTCATTTCATTCAACATACTAAAACTACCAGCACAACTATGTCTATCACAGCATTATTCACCATACTAAGATATAGAACCAACCCAGATTCCCCTTAGCAGATGAATGGATGGAGAAAATGTGGTATAGATATACAATGGAATTCAAGCCTCCATCAGAAAGAATGCTGTCCTATTTTGTTAGGAAATAGAAAGACTTGGGAAAAAAATCATGTTAAGTGAAGTAAGCCAAACCCAAAGAAACATAGGTCTCATGGTTTTCCTTATTTGCAATCATTAGTATACGTGTAGGATAATCTCATCAGATGATCAGAAAAGCCCAAAAGTTATGTACCATATAACCATAGAAGATGATGCTAAGCAAAACAGCACTATTTTTAATTGCCAAAATAAGAATCCACCTAAGTGTCAGTTGGTGCATAAATGAATTTTTTAATACATGGTATATGTATAAAATAGAAACGTTATGCATGGTCAAAGAATGAAATCTTGTCATTTTCAGCACAATGGATAAAAGTTGGGAACATTTTCTTAAGAGAACTAAATTGGACACACAAAGACCACATGTTCTCTCATATGTGGAATCTAAAAGAAAGTTGATCTCAAAGTGGAAAAAGACGAGAATAGAAATCACTAGAGGCTAGGAAGGGGTGAGGGCAAAATAGACTGTAGCAGGATAACCCACAGCCCAAAAGATAGATAAAAATCTCTCGTTAGATAAAATCACTAGTGTTTCATAGCACAGTGGAGTGATTGTATTTTATGAAGAAGTGGAAAAGCTAGAAGCCTCCAAACAAAGATATGGAAGGGAGGGGGAAAGGCCAACTGCCCTGGCTTGATCAGTACATATTGTATGCATAAATTGAACTGGTCAAGGTGGCAAGCCTGTACATAATTCCAGCACTCAGGAGGCTGGATAATCATTGAGTTCAAGGCCAGCCTGGAATATATAGTGACACTATCTTGAAAACAAATCGCAGAACACCCCGTATATATGTGCATAAATATGGTTACTAAAAGAAAAAAATTGACTGTCCTGGACTGTTTTAGTGAGAGCAAATAGTTGTGAACCCGGCAAGCAGCCAGCAAGATTTCAAACTTGGGTCTGTCATCCTCATGTGTGCCAGCCAGGCCACCAGGTCACTTCTGGAGTTTTTCCGGTGCTCCAGGCGGGGGACGCTCCACAACCTCTCTATCTGGTGGCTGCAGATGGAAACAGAAACAGAAAAATGGGTCTTGCGCAGGAAAACTGAAGCCCAGCAGAGTCCAGATGTGGGCGGTGTGTGTTTAAAAAAAAAAAAAGGGTGGAAACTCCACCAGCCAAGTTGTAGAAAAAAATAATAAGTAGAGTGAACTGTGCCTATCTCCGGGCTGAGCCCCTCCCCTCGGCGCCCGCCCCGGGAGGATCGTGACCCAGGTGGGGCTTCCTCCCACCCTTCCAGGCCCACAGCCCCAGCTGCGACCCTCTCCACCGCCGTCTTCTGTCCCCGCCTGGGGACGAGCGCGCCGGACCGGTGGGCCATGAGCAGCTTCAACAGCACATCGTCGCCGCCCCACCATGGTGAGTGTCCTGCGAAGGGATGGGGCGGGAGCCCCGGGGGGGGCAGCGCCCAGCGGAGGACCCGGACACCCCGCGGGTCCTGCGTACCACCCGCTGTCCCGCGCACGAGGCGCCGAGTAGACTCGGGGCTGACAGCAGCCCCGGGATGGCGGGCTCTGAGCGAGTCCCCAACCCCAGGCTCCCGCCCCGCGCCCCAGCGGCCCTGCTCGTTCCCTCGCTTTCAGTTTCTCGGTGTGGGGTTTGGGTAGTGTCTGGGCCAGAACTTGCACCCTATCAGGATAAAGATCACGCCTAAGAGCCCCGCGTTGGGCCACCCCAGGAACCGCACAACAAGTTGCTTTCTGTGGCGCACGGAAGCTCCCAGGGACCGCAGGCTCACACTCCGCATCCGCGCGCGCGCGGGGCTGTAGGGAGAGGCACAGATGTTGGAGGGATCCGCTGGCCTGGACCCTTTGCGGGTTTGGAAAAACAGGAAGTCTTATGTCCTGAGATTCTTGGCGGATGCTTGGAAACACTGCTGGGCCTTGCCCCATCTCCTCTGCTGTGGTGCTTTTGAGAACGAACTAAAGTTTTTAGTTGTTTTGTTATGTGGTTTGTTTGTTTGTTTAGAAATAAGTGTTTAATTGTGGCTAAGTCCGATTATCAGAGCTTGTGTGAGAGAAGATATTCTGAGCCTCTAATGCCATGTGATCACACTAAATTATTAACATGATAAAGATAATGGAATTTGAGGCATGGGCTCTTTTATAAGTGCTTGAAATGCAGGCCACTGACCACAGCCAGGACTGAGAGTAGTCAAGCTCTGCTGATTTGCGCTAGGGGCATGTGTGCACACCACCATGCTTGTGCAAGCCTGTGAGTGTGTTTGGAATAGTCTAAGGGTGCACATACACTATAGAACATGGGAACTTTGGCTGCACTCTCTGCACTGAAAGTGTCTTAGCCTCCCTCCCTCTATATACACATAGTTGCACATCGTCTCAATTCTTTAGTTTATGAGTACAATGAATCTTGATCAGTGTCACCCCTTTCACCATCTTCCCCATCACCTCCAACCTCACCCCTCCCTTCAATTTTCCTAGTTCCATTTTTACATATGTATATTGAATATTATGACTTCATTCACCCATCCTTCTTCTACCTTACTTACTAGCAAGCAAAGCTTCCTTAACTACAGTCCCCTAATCCACAAATGAGAATCATCATAGTAATATTTCTGGTTTGAGTTGTAAGAACTAATCCTATTTAGATGGTTAGACATAGAGGCTGATGTGTAAACATTAGGCACCTTTATAGTAACCGGATCTGTGCATTCATGAGCAGCAATGTGTTTGTGTATGTGTGACTTGAGCTCCTCTCTCCTGTGTCTATATGCACATGTGTACATTGAGTGTTTCGGGGCCTGGATTAAGGGAACAGAAGGGAAGCCTTTGTACTCATTTCACTTCAGGGGCTGAGGAAATTTGGCCACAGACATCCCAGGTCTAAAGAGGATCTTCCTTCCCACTCCACTCCCTCTCCTCAACAGTTCTAGGATTCCACTTCCAGACCTTGACCAATGACTTGCAAATACTTCCCCTCCCAGATTGGTGGAGCCCTTGCCTGCATACCATTCTAGATTGTCCTCCCAATTTGATTTATGGCAGAGGCTCTGCTGTGGGAGGTCCCTGGGGCCCTACTTCTTGCTGCTAACTCAGACAGGATGTGTCTATATCCTGTCTCAGTTTATGTAGCTGTAGCTGTTCTGCAAAACCAAGGTTAGAGTGGAGAGGTCTTGCTTCCTTCCACCGGCCTTGCCCTGTCTAGCTGGGCTCAGTGGCTCTCCAAGCCCAAATACCAAAGTTATTGCTAGTGAGTCACTCACAGCCGCCATTGCCTTGCCCTTGAATGAAAAGGGTCAACCCTCACTGAGGAAACGGCCAGGTTTGGCAGCTTTATATAGAATCTGCCGCCTCTGGCAACAGCAGAGAGGATTGCATTAAGTGCCAAATGAAATTCCATCTCTGCCATTGCTCAATCCCTCCAGATACTGGTGGTGTTGGGAGTCTCTTGGGGGGCTGGCTCAGTCAGCAGTTGGACTTTTCCCAGGGTGTCCTTGGTTGGGCAAGTGTTGCTGAGGGCATGCAAAGCATGCTGGGAAACAGGAAGCTTGGAGTGAGTATTCTGTTAACAGTGGGAAGGGTGAAGCACTTTTACAGTAAGTAGAAGAGGCTCCCTCAGTAGTGGTGAGAAAGTGGCCATGCTGATTTGCCTTGCCCATCTTTGGAGAGCAGAAATCTGTATCTAAAATACCTTTTTGAGACCTAACCCCAACACTTTCCAGTGTACAAGTGAGCCCAGCAAGTACGGGCTACAAAACTAACCAAACGGAAATGTCTGCACCATGAGTGAAGAGTTAACAACAAGAAAGAGAACCACTTCTTCCCACCACAAGGACAACTACATTGACTGTTAAGAATCCTTTTGGAAGCATTAGATGTACGCGTGTGTACGCATACATTCATACATACACATACACACACACACACACACACATATATATATATATATATACACATGTAATGCAGTTTGCTTTTTATATATCAACTTTATCTTGCTTATCTCTCTAAAAATATATCTTAAAGATTATACCTAAATGTGGCACCTTATATAGACTAAATCATCTCAGGACTGCAGAATTATGAATATCTTCATCTAATGCATTTAATTATTTAATACATTAAATTATTTAATACATTTCTTTGCTGATGGACATTTAGTTTGTATACAGACATGTGTTTGTGTGTGTACATACATATGTGTATGGGTGTGTGTATCTGTCTATCTATCCTATAGGGGCTTGAATTTAGGGTCAGGGCTTATCTCTTTTTCCTTGAGGTCTGGTGCTCTAGCACCTTAGCCCCAGCTGCACTTCCAGCTTTTTGGTGGTTAATTGGAGATAAGAGTGTCACAGACTTTCTTGTCAAGGTTGGCTTTGAACCTCAATTATTAGATCTCAGCCTCCTGAGGAGTTAGAATTATAGATGAGAGCCACCAATACACAGTTTATTTTTTTAACCGTATGTTGTAAATCCTTGCAAATTAAGTTTTACTTGCATACAGCTGTATAAATCTATGGAAGAAGGTTGTGTTTAAAACATTTCTTGAGCTGGGTGCTGTTGGCTCACGCCTATAATCCTAGCTACTCAGGAGGCTGAGATCTGAGGATCACGGTTCAAAGCCAGCCCGGGCAGGAAAGTCCATGAGATTCTTATCTCCAATAAACCACTAGAAAACCAGAAGTGGCACTGTGGCTCAAGCGGTAGAGCACTCACCTTTAGCTGAAGATCACAGGGACAGT
>NW_012267268.1:11921060-11949289 GCF_000151885.1 Dipodomys ordii
AAAAAAAAAAAAAAAAAATTCTTGACACACAGAAACTTCTTCCTAAAAGTTACACTCATTTCTAATGCAATCTTCCCTCATGTTCACTCATTGGCAGCCTTGGCCAATTGATGGGTAAAATTCCAAATATTATCATTTTGGAATGCACCTCTATTATTACAAGTGAGACTGAACATGTTTTTTTGCTTCCATAAGGCATGTATCTCTGTTTTTGATTTGTGCCTGTCAACGACCCTTCTATCCATCTGTCTGTGCATCTCTGTATAGATAGAGTTAGGGCAGGCCTGCTGTGGGAAAGGTAGGAGGCACCACCCAAATTCAGTGTTCCTGTCTGTCCATGGGGGGTGGGAACAGCAAAGTTACTTCACAGGAGTCATGTGGGGCACAGGACGCTGGCAGCCTGGTGCTGTGCCCAGCAGTGGTGATAGTGGAGAGGGTGGTTCTTAAGAGAATGTATGAAAGCAGACCTGGCCTGCAAGTGTGGGTACTATCTGGGGTCTCCAGCATACAGTTGATTGTTATTTTTGTGCTTTTGATAATGGAACAACAGTACCGCTTCCAAGCCAAGCCTTGGAAAGTGCTTTGCCTCCATAAGCTGTGTGTATGAGAGAGAGAGAGAGAAAAACTCATTCAAAGAAAAACTCATTCAAAGAACAGAGCAAGGAGGCCCAAGAAGTCACTTCCTGGCCCAGCTTTTAATCATGTTCTCGATCTCGCCTTCTCCCCACATCGCTTGCGCCCACCTCCCTCTCATCTTGGCCTGGCCGTTTTTTCTAGCTCGTTATATAATCTGACCTTTTGAAGGAGTGCCGGCCCCTGGTCTTAGTTATAAATTTTAATCTTTATACATTCTTTCGGAACAATGTGCCTGTATAGAACCTTAGCCAATGGCAGAAACTGACAAAGGCCCCTTTCCCCTGGTGCTGGCTGGAGCCCAGCCCATGGCCTTGCATTCCACATCAGGGAGGTGGGTGGTGGGTTGGACATTGCCCTCTTCAGACTCCTAGGCATGCTCTCTTCAGGGAGCCCCTGAGCTGAAGAGGGAATCTGCTTCAGCCCTCTGATCTCTGAGGTCCCAGCTCTTTCTCCTATCCTTATACCTCAGGCCTTCAACTCCATCATTTTTTATTCATAACTCTTGTTGACGCTTTATTGTCATCCCTCTTGTTTCTGCTCATTTCCTTCCGTGTGGCAGCCACTCATCCTGGCTCTTACTGCCAAACCATCGTGATTAGACATCACTTGGGGCTCAGCAGGTGCTCACTTCACAGGGCCAAGGAAAGGAGCTTCCAATTTGGAGCACTCATGTGGGGCCAACTATGGGCAGGGCTGTCTCAGCATCTCATGTCACTGACACACCCTGGCGCAGCTCCTTATCTCCACTTTGCATGAACGGTACTGGACCCCAGAATCCCTTTCTTCACATACTGTGTGATTATGAGAGACCTGGAATCTCATCTCTGCCATTTTTTCTCCTGGGATGCTAGAGTAGACAGTTTTCACTGGGTGTGTGTGTGTATGTGTGTGTGTGTATGTGTGTGTGTGTGTGTGTGTGTGTGTGTCTGTCTGTCTGTCTGTCTGTCTGTGTCTGTGTGTGTGCACCAGTCCTGGGGCATGAACTCAGGGCTTGGGTGCTGTTCTTAAGCCTCTTTTGCTCAAGGTTAGTGCCCTGCTGTTTGAGTCACAGTTCCATTTCTGGATTTTTTGGTAGTTAATTGGGTCTCACAGCCTTTCCTGCCTGGGCTGGCTTCAAACCTCAACCCTCAGATCTCAGCCTCCTGAATAGATAGGATTACAGGTGTGAGACACTTGCACTCGGCTCAAGCCTTCACATTTTATGTGACATCAGGAATCTCAGCTGTGTTGTTCTCCGTGGGGAAACATCTTGTGGAGGGATGGATGGGTGGAAGAATGGACTCAGATAGTATAGGCAAGCATGATCTACACAGCATGCCATCAATTGCAGTGCTTACTGCACCTTTTTTCAACCCTTATAAAGTCCTGGCCCTCCGTGGTCCAAAGTAAACTCTGAGCTCTTGTTGGCTCAGGCACTCCTTCCTTTAGTGGCCTGGCTAAGTACCCTTGAGGCCTCTTCTCGCTCCACAAGTCCTGACACTTTTGCTTCTCACTATCCAATCACACCAGCCATTTCTCTGGTCCTTTTCCCCCCTTTTGCTGATCCTCAGGCTTACTGATGGCCTGGATGCTGTCCCTGAGCTTTTTGGCTCAAGGGACCTATACCACTGTACCACTTGAGCCACAGCCCTACTTCTGGCTTTTTTGGTGGTTAATTAGAGATAAGCATCTTGTGGACTTTCTTGTCTTGGGTTGGCTTTGAATCACAATCCTTAGCTCTCAGCCTCTTGAGTAGCTAGGATTTATAGATGGGAGCCACCGGTGCTTGGCTTCCCTGCTTCTTTGTGGTGCCCTTTTGAACCAAAGCTGATGGTCCAGGTGTTGCTTAGAGGTTTAACTTCCCTGCTCAGACCTCATCCTTAGTCACAGGTCCACTTGTGTGAGTTCCTCGGAAAGGAGCCCAGCCCTGCTTCTTTGAGTGGTGCCCAGGCCTGACATGTCCTTTGAAGTAACTTCTCTCACCTTCCACAAAACATCTAATTTTAGGGAAATTCAGTTATGGTTGAAAATTTATCATTATTCTTTTTATTTTCTTGAAAAAAATTTTACAACCTCTTTTCCTTTTACCAGTGCTATGAGCTCTCCTGATCTCTTTCTTTACTATACGGACTGAATCCCTGACTCAAAGCTGCACTTAGCAGAAGTTATCTCATTTCACCCCTGGCAGCCTCAGGGGAGGTATTTTTATCTCCCTTTTGCATGTGATGCTACTGAAACCAGAGATGGGCTATAAGAGAACTGTGCAGAGAGGCCAGCCTCAGCCTGTCATCATCTCTTCCCTCCCCCCTACACCACACTGAGTGTATTTAGGAGGGGATGGTTCAGCCATCCCACCTGCCTCAGGTTTAGGGCTTAGAGCTCACAAATATGCCTTAGTTCCTTTTAAAATCAAAAGGAAGATATTTATGCTGTAAGGTCAAAGGGTATATTTGTCTGTATATATATAATATCATCTATATAATCATAAGTACAATTTTGGGAGGAGGAACCCATAAAGTGACAGGCCAAGGCCCATGGAGGTCTCTTATGTCTTTGGCTTCATCTATCCTAGGTCATAGGGCCAGTGCCACCATTCACATATCTCTGTTTCTCCTCTCTCTTCTATCGCTCTCTCTGTTTTTCTCTCCTCCTTTGACCCTACTCCCAAACCCCACCAAGCCCCATCATTTTTTGGTCTTACACTTTTTGCCTTGTAAGCTATTGAATAAGTTTTTAAATGACCTAAGTTTATTGGCTCAGTTTTATTATTTCACAAGCGATCCATGTTCTTTGGAGTATGGTAGCTACATAGCCAAGTGACAGGTAGTAGGAAGTCTCCTCAAAGAAGAGACAGTCAGGCCACTCATGAGTGACAAGTAGATGACAGTCGAGGTAGATATGGACAAAGGGACTTAGCAGAAGCCATACATGGACAACCTGTGGGGTTGCACTGATCACTCATGATTGGAGCTGAGAGTAGATGTAGACCAAAACCCAAAGCCGGGGTCTTAGTACAGGTGCCCCAGAGCAGACAGTGAATGGTATTTGGCAAAGGCGCACTTTTCCAATCAGCAGGGCTTCACATGGTCCTGTCTTTAATCCCAAATTTGTTACCCACATAGATGTGATCAATTCTAGGTTAGAAATGTGGCAGCAGAGACCCTGGGGTCTCCCTGAGCATCATCACCACTCTCCAACCTTGTAGCCAGGTGTGTCTCCTCCCATGTGGGACTCTGTCATCTGCCACGCTGAGACACAGCTATCACAAACCCAGGCCCTTCTACTTGGCTCCATGCAGTCCTGAGGCCTCTCTCCCAGCCTCAGAATCAAAGATCTTCCCCCTTCCACAGCCAGACCACGTTTGCTAGTTCATTGCTCAAAGGGGAACAAAAAGGGTCAGCTTGTAGCTGTGCATGTGCTGCCAGGCCAGGCCAAGCTACCATCCCTGGAGGCCGGGGGGAGACAGTTATGGCCAGCTGCCTGTAAGGGTGACTACAAGGGCACTGGAAGAAAATTAATGCCCCCGCCAATTCCTGGAATGCCTCTACCCCAAACCACCCCTGACCTGGCAGCTTTGTCACATAGTTGTCAAATGTGTTGCATTTGTAACTACAACAAGCCACGATCATAGCTGCCATGTGACTGTGTTTCTGCTACTCTTTCCAAGGCCCTTCTACATCCACTGCCATCTTCATGAAAGGTGTGTACCTCTCTACAGAGGCTGAAGCAGGAGGATCTTGGGTTTGAGGGTCAGCCAGGCAAAGTTTTGGAGACCAAATCCCAAAAACAAATTGCAAAGAAAAGGATTCTGAATATGGATCTCAAGTGATAAAGTACTTGTGTAGCATGTGCAAGATTCTACATTCAATTCTCAGAGTTGCCCCCGCAAAAGATATACAACTATAGTTCTTCCCCTTGTTCAGATGAAGAGAGTAACTTGACAGAGTTCACATGATGAGGTTATCGTAGGAGGAGCTAGACTAAAACAGAGTTCTCTGCTTCCTTTGTGAATGACATTTTTGTGCCCCCAGAAACTCATTCATCAGGTACTGAAGGGGATAGAGCTAAGAAAGAGAGCCAGGCATCAGAAGAAAGAAAGACCTGTGATACTGATGTTAGATAGTACCATTCCTTCTCCCTCCCCTTCCTATATATGCAAGTATACATGTATACATGTCCACACATTGGTACACATGCCTGACATGCCTTTATGTACTAGGCATTACATACACATGCCCACACGCATTCCTCCCCACATTCACCCCCTTTGCAGTCTTCATTTCACCAGCAATATACTTGCCCTACAATGGGGAGCTCTGGGGGATCTTATGGCCTCAGCTTACATTAGAACTGCCATATATTTGGTCCATAGGTCCTCCTGACATTCGGATCTAACAAATGAGAAATGCTGTTGATATGTTTGTTGTTGTTATTATTTTGTTTTTATTTTTGTGTTTTGATACTGGGGTTTAAAATCAGGGCCTTGTTCTTATTTCACTTGCTAGCTTACTAAGCTGGCACTCTACTACTGGAGCCATGCCTCCAGCCCTGCTTTTTGCTGGATGTTTTAGAGATGGAGTCTTGTGAACTGTTCTGTTAAGGGTGGCCTTGAGCCTGGCTTTGATCCTCTGGGTGTCAGCCTTTTGAGTAGCTAAGATTATTGACATGAGTACTGGCTCCTAGTTCAGCTACTGGTAGGACCTTTTCAGGCCTTGGCTAATGCTAATGAAACTGAACTATGCTATTGAACTGGGGGTGTTTTGTTGTTTTGGGGGTTATTTTGGTATAGTGCTCTCATTTTGTTTCCCCAATGGGAATATGTGTTGTTTGCCTAGATATCTGAAGTGCTCTCCATTCCTCACAGTATGCTTTGGGTGATTTCATTCATGGTCTGTGCAACAATCACCTCCACCAGACAGACAGGGACATAGCAATTTGGAGAAAGCAGAAAGGTTGCTGTGTGTGTGTGCGCGCACTCATGCGCGTGTGTGTGTGTGTGCTTGTGTGTACACGCATGTGCATAACAAGCCAAATGCCAATCCAGTAGATGGAAACAAATAATTAAAACTAAATCAAAATTAAATGAATTAGAGTCCAAAAAACACAGCTCCACTTTTTTGATGATTAATTGTAGATAAGAATCTCAGACTTTCCTGCTTGGGTTGACTTTGAATGGTGATCATCAGATCTCCTGGTGGCATGAAGCACCAGTGCACAGCTTGCTTTGGCTATTTTTTATTTTGTTTAGTACTGTGTCCTCTCTGCTCTCCCCCATTGAAAATAATTTTTCATAAAGACAGCAGAGGAGGCAGAGGAGGCCTTCCCTCTGAGTATCTATGCATCCTCAACCATGTATCAGTAATTACATATTTGGGTTACTTTCCAGTTGTACCTTCCATACAGTCCTTCTTTAGTCCTAGCCTATCCCATGATTGAACTCTTTTATACATCCCAAGACTTGAGCATCAGATTTAAGCTATGTAAAATTCTATTGTGAAGCAGCTTACCCACAAATATTTACTAATTAGCTCACTCTTTCCTGATTCTTTCACTAGACCCACAGGGGTTTGGAGTGGGTCTACCAAGATCTAGTCCTTGTAAGCGAGAGGAGATGAAGACAGAATTTTCAGACTAAAACAGCTACAACTTAATAATAACCAAATAGTTACCTAGGTATTTAAAGTAGTATAACCCTCCCTCATATAATAGATGTCAAGCTAACATGAAATTGCAGTGAATTCCTACTGAATAGAGTTTTAGTTGTCTGGATGCAAATCTTGGCCTGGAGGAAACAAGTTGTCAATGATTGGTGTTGACTACTGAGAATACTGTTCTTCTGAGAAAAATCTTCAGAAAGGATAAGTTGGAAGGATGTCAAATAGAAGAGTAGCAATGTACAGAGCCCTCACTCAGTGCAGAGGTGGTCTGGTCTTTGTAATGCCAAGCACATTTGTCTACCAGCATTCCTTTTTCTCCATGGTCCTGGGCAGTGGGTGGGGTGGCTGAGGGTGGTGCCTCCATCTTCAGGGCACAGGAAGCTATTATGAGCATCAAGGCTGTGATCTGAATCCAGTTGGCCCAACTCAGAGCCATCTTTGAACCTTGTATAGCACCCACCCTCTTATGTGCAGGAAATGAATTTCAAGAGAGAACAACATTTTGATTCACAAGGGATTGAAAGATGTTGGTTCAAATAGACTAAATGCATTTATTTATGTCAAATTTTAGTAAATGCCTCTGGATCATTTCCTATTTAAGAATCCTGGAGCCTCTGGGGCGGGGGGTGGAATCCCATTGGGGACAGGCTATTTTTGAACAATTTATTTGAGTGAAATGATGTCTGTCACTCACTGAGAAAACAAAGCTTGACTGAGGATATTGCAGTCACAGGTGGTGACTGTCCCCTCAGAGAAGATGCCCAGAGAGCCAGTGTTTCCACGGGCTCTTCCACAACTCCACACCTCCTCAGTGCAAGTTATCACCCCATTTGGAGGCTGGGAGTCTAACTCTCCTCCCAGCCTTTTTCCTTACTTCTTTTTCCCCTTTGGTGGTGCTTTTGATAAAAGCCACAATTATCTGAATTACTCACCCACCCTCCTTTGCCCTGGGACTGTGGGAACAAAGGAGCAGATTTGGGGGTGATAAAGTGCTGGCCACACTGTCTGCCTCCTTCCTTGGGGAGTCCTGATGATCTCCAAAGATGATTCTGTGAGCTCTCTGCATATGAAAGCCTCACCAAGTACAGACAAGCTCTCTGCCCCAGTACTCTGCATGGTGTCTCCCTTTAGACCAGAGATCCCACTTTGGACAGCCATGCTGTTGCAGGTTGCTGCCCAGAGCTCCTCTACCCCAGGTGGAGTTAGTTGTTCAGTTCAGGTTCAGTTCTCAGTTAAGGTTGTGATCACTTAGCCAGGCCCTTCCTGAGACCCCAACAATCCCAAGACTCAAGAGCCACTGAAGACTATCTTCCAGAAAGAGATGTGCAAGGTCCAGTCAGAGCAGCCCTTATGCACCCAGGCAGCCATGAGCATGGTCCCATCTCTGTCACTACTGACCTTGTCCCTTTTTGCCACTCCCAGCTAATTAACACCTGTGTCCTTACAACTTCATGGGTATTAACCTCATACGTATTCAAAGTCTATAAGAGACTTGATAGTGGAACACACTGCAGGAGAAACTGACAGACTCTGAAAACACCACAAGTTTCAAGTGGCACCAATCAGAGTTAAAGGTACAGACTGGCCACTGTTGCTAGAGAAAGCTAGGTGAGGGTCCAGGCCAAAGGCCAAGCCTGGGGTGCACTTAGTAGGTGCAGTGGGTGTTAACTTGAGAATCAAGACACATAGAACAGAGAGACAGGGGGAGGGAGAGAGAGAGAGAAAGACAGAGAGCACAGAAGCCTGAAAACTTGGTACAGAGGTTGACTACTACCACTGCCTGCTTTTATGAAATTTCTTGGCATGCTGTTGCTTATGTCATTTACACAGTGTCCACACCGCTGTGATGCAGCAATGGCACAGCTGGGTAGGTAGCCCAGACCCACAAAGCCTAAATCACTTGCTCTTTGCATTGTAGAGAAAAAGATGCCAACTCCTGACTTAACCCAACAGAGACTTTCTTATGGTGCAACTCCTTGGCCAACAGCCCAGTTGGACCATGGGGTCCCTCTCCAGAGAGGCCAGCCTGAGAGATGATAGGAAGCCACAGAAGAAAGTCATAGCAAAGAGAGGTCAAGGTATAAGCAATGGCCAGGGAAGTGTGCTCAGGCTGAGCTGACCTAGTCCACAGGAAGCACCTAAACTCCTGTTATTACTCTGTCCTACCTAAGCTGCCAGGACCTTTTTCTACACTTCCCTTTCTTGCAATCTGCTCTCACATCCTCTATGAATATAGACACTGAGGCTCTGCCACTGGGATTCAGAAAACCCTCACCTCACTTGGGCAGGTGCAAAGCATGTCAGACAGGCTTAACCAGAGCTCAACACACAGCTCACAACTGTGTTCTGATTGGCACCTCTGCATAGGCAAAACAATGGTCTTTCCGTATGGTTTGTATCAGACCAGGCATGCTTCCTTCCCATCTCCTTATAGATACCAGTCCCCATCCCAAAAGGCTATCACCAAATATGGAGGTGGAGATTCTGAGGTTCACTGTGTCATCTGGCCAGCTCATAAAAGAAACTCAGTCATGGTCTTAACTGAGTCTATCGCTCCTCTTGTTCGTGAACTGGGCTTGTTTTTCCCATCATGCCATCTTACAGAATGTCAATCAGAGGCATTAAAAAGCTTTACAAAATGGAGTTTATTCACCAGGAGGCCATATGTGGAGATGGGAGAAGGAGAATCAGATTTGCTACCTAGGGATGGGGTTTTGTGCCTATGGGCCAAAGCGTGGAGAAAGGTGATTAGAGGTGAGGAAGCAGCTGGTGGTCTGTGCATGTACAATTAGACCTCATCCATTGGAAGCATACTGACTTAATTTCAAAGGTGTTTTCTTTATTTAAAACATGAGGTTTGCTTTGGTTTTGTTTCTTCACTAGCACTATTGGGTTTGAATGCAGGACCTTGTACTTGCTCAGTTTTCTTGTTCAGTGTTTTGCCACTGGAGCCATGCCCTCGGTCCCACATTTTTCTGGTTAATTGGCAGTAGTATCTGGTGGACTTTCTGTCCAGGCTGGCCTTAAACCTTAATCCTCTGGATCTCAGCCTCCTTTATAGCTAGGACTATAGATACACACCATTGGCATTTGGCTTAACAGTAATGGTTTCAAAAACTCAACTGAGAGGCAGATAAAATGGGTAAGCACAGGAAGAGTCAGAGGGTTTGCTTAGTAACAAGGATCAGGTGCTCTATTCAGGCTTTGCCTCAGCCACCTGCACCAGCAAACCTAGGTCCCAGGAGTCACATTTCACTTACAAAGGAGAAACACCAATTTCTTCATCAGGCCCTGGGAATGTGACATTGAACCAGTAATTATCCCAAAGTGGATCTGATGAGGGCAAGACACATACACTCAGATACAATGCTCAGTCCATTGGATGGTGCCATGAACTAGGGAAGATGATCCAGTCCAGAAAAGTAGTATGGAGGGAAGAGAACAGAAGTGCCATATGAAGGCTGTGGCCAGTGCAGGTGTCACTGGAGGAGGTGATGTTTGATAAAGTCCTAAAGACCCAATGGAAGCAAAGAGCAGGCATGGAGGAGTAGAGAGAAGACAGGACACAGGCTATGAGATAGGAACAAGCCTGGCTTGATCCAGAAACAATAGGACTGGGGTAATAGAGTGGGAAATTAAGGATGGATAGATGAAGTGTCAAAGAGTCAATGAGTGGGACCTTGTTGTAGCACCCAGAGTTTCACCATTTCAAGTTCTTAAGACTGCTAACTATCAGAGGGCTCCTCAAGACCTCAAGTAGCCCTTAGCAAATTGCTGAGCTTGTTCTTGGGTGAATTATGTCATGTGTGAGCATTAGAAAGAAAAAGATGATGGAGGAAACTTTCTGGAATCCTGAAATCAGTGGCAGCCATCAACTGCCCAATTTGCATATGTGTACACAGACATACACGTGTGCATATTTGCATATACACATACACATGGATCATACAGGGCTGTTTTCAAAGTTTGTCTGAAATTGATGATTGCATCTCCTGGGTGAAGCTTTTTGCAGCCTCAAGAGCAGTGTCATTGTATAGGGAATGAATGTGTGTGCAGGACCACTGCCCTCAAGCACCCATGGCTCACAGAGCCTGTGGGATTATGAGGGAGAGCAAGAAACAAGACAAGGACACCTGAACAAGCCCCATTCAGGACTGGTAAGATGTGCCAGGGGGCTTTGCTTGCAGCAACAAATGATGGGAACCTGGGGCTCCAACCCAAACCAGGGCTCAGAGCTGAGCCTTTTTCCTTTGGGGTGTAGGGAAGGGCTGGCCTAGTAAACAGGGAAAAGAAACTCTAAAGAGTACTGAACAGAGGAGTCTCAGCTCACTGCTCTGGGCCCAAGTTGGCACCGATGGGGGAAAGGGGAACCTCACAGCATACTCAGCTTTCTCAGACACAGTGAAAACACGGCACAGAAATGCAAGCTTTTCTCCTTCCCAAATCTGAATGGCTCAAGCTCACACAGCTCAGCTTCCTCCCAGGATTCCTTACTCTCAGGCCTTGAACTGGCCCTATCAGGTGCAAATTCATGTAACTCATCTGCCTCCCATGGGCAATAAGGAACACTGGAGGTGATGTGCTCATTCTAAACATGGACCCTCAGACTCACCCCATGTGTCTCTTTCCCTAAATAATTTGTTCCCAGGACAAAGATCCAGGAAGGGAGGAGACTGTTACTACACAAGAAGTTTATCAGAGGCAGTCCAGGGCAGAGGAGCCACTTCTAACAGCTTCAATAGGGAGGGAAAAGAGCCTTCCCAGGAAATCTAATAGTTTGTACACTCAGAGCCAGAAGGCTGCTTGTCACTGACACCATGTGCTGTACCCACTGGTGCAAACAGGAAGTGGGCATCTCCCCTTCCCTACCGAAACAGAATCTCTAAGAACCTCCTTAGGCCCTTCTTGGTGCCTATTATAGTTTAGAACTTGAGTATCCTTACAAAGGCCCATGTGGTAAACGTTTGATCCCTGAATAGCACTAAGGAATGGTAATAGGGCCCAAAGGGAGGATTTTAGGTCATTGCAGGTGCCCATGAAGGACACTGCCTCTTTTCTTCACTTCTGGGCTGTGAGTTGAACTGTTCTGCTCCATCATGCTCTCACACCCAACATGCCCAGTTGATTGTGGACTGAAACTTTCCTTTCTGCTTTATAAGTTCATGACAATGATGGTAAGCTGACTCACTCAGGTCTTAATACAACTTGGTATCCATTGTGTGGCTAAATGCATAGGGTTTGGAAAAGCATGAGTAACAGCCATAAAGCCTTAGCAGTAGCAAATGGCAAAGCCTACACTGCAATTTAGGCATCTGCTACAACCTCTGTCTGTACCCCACCAGCCAACTGCAGGCAGTGTTACGCTTTTCTTTGTTATTACTCTGTGGGCTTTAGGTAATGGAGTTTTAAGGGGACAAGTGGCTTTGTGGTAAGCATAGCCTACCCCACCTCAGTACATGCACACACACCTATGCACATACATGTACATCCACATACATGGTGTTGTGGAGAACTGACTGGTCTTTTAGATATGAGCACTGGTCTCTGCTCTGCTGCAGACCCCAGGCAGTTAGAGGGCTCAGAGTCACTCACTTCTGAATAATAGGTATACAGTGGAACCTTGCCCAAAGAAGGGTCTTAGAGATTCTGTGTCTGCAAGGGAAGGGAGACTCCCACTTCCTGTCTGCACCAGCAGGTACAGCACATGGTGTCAGTGACAAGCTGCCTGCTGGCTCTGAGTGTACAAACTATTATATTTCCTGGGAAGGCCCTTTTCCCTCCCCATTGAAACTGATAGAAATGGCTCTTCTGCCCAGGCCTGTTCCTGATAAGCTTCTTATCAGCCAGCCACAGGGGACCTGTGGGTCCTGCACTAGGCAGTCAGTGCTGATAAAAGGCCTGAGCTGGCTGCTCACCAGTTTCATCCTCAGACTTGTCCCCAGAGCTAAGGTTAGAAATAAGAGCAGTTAACCCAAGAACCTCTACCTCTTTAATTTCTTTTTCTATTCATTTGTTTACCTTTTAAAAAATTATTATCTTTGTTGTTGTTGTTGTTGGTCATGGGGCTTGAACTCTGGGCCTGGGCTCTTCTGTCCCTAAGCTCTTCAGCTCAAGGCTAGCGCTCTTTCACTTGAGCCACAGCATCACTTTCAAAAATTATTACCTTTAAGTAGTTGTCAGTAGTAGCTTTAACTCAGGGCCTGGGTACTGTCCCTAAGCTTTTCCAATCAAGGCTGATGTTCTGCCACTTGAACCACAGCCCCCTACCAGGTGGCCTGACTCGCAGAATGCTGGGATTATTGGCATTAAAAAAAAACACCACACCCAGCCTTTTAAATTAGAACAATTGCTCTCTCTCTCTCTATATATATATGGAGATATATATATATATACTCATATAGCATATATTTATATATATACTTATACATAAATATATACAAATGTATGTAAATAAATTTGTATACTTAAATATATATATAATCATACATAATACATAGCCACATATAATAATATATTTATAATATTAATGTAGTTATATTAATTATATATTATATGAATTATACATTACATATTTTAATTTAACTATATTATAAAATTGATAGCATTAATATAATTGTATTCATTATATTCAATTATCTCATATAGTATTAGCTATATATCTTATATCAATATATTATATACTATATAAAATATAGTATTATACAATATATATTAATTTATGAACATGTAATTGGTTTGATAATAGTATATAATACGTACCTATATCTTAGGATATATATATATATATACTAGCATATGTATATATTAAAACATATACCTACATATTATTTAGATATGAGCACTGGTCTCTGCTCTGCTGCAGACCCCAGGCAGTTAGAGGGCTCAGAGTCACTCACTTCTGAATAATAGGTATACAGTGGAACCTTGCCCAAAGGAAGGTCTTAGAGATTCTGTGTCTGCAAGGGAGGGGAGACACCCACTTCCTGTCTGCGCCAGCAGGTGCAGCACCTATATATACCTAAATATATTAACATATATATAGGTATATATTAAAACATGCACTCTCTTTCCTTTCTCACACAGCATAATAGGGCAGTGCTTGGGTAGCTGCAGCACAGGACTTCACTGGGAACTCATTAATACATAACTCGATAAGGAGAGCATCATACAACCTCCTTTAGGATCCTAGAATCCTGGGAGCAGCTTCAGTGCTACTGCCCTCATTTTACAGCAGAGACACTGAGACTTATGCAGAGAAGATCTCAAGGTACTTCGTCTAAGGGGGTGTGCTTGAGTAGGAACCAGATTTGCTGGCACCAAAGCCTAGTCTGACTTCCTGCCTCCTAGGAGTGCTGGGTGCTAAATGAAGGTCACTTCAGCTTGTGAACTCCCCTGACTGAAACCCACAGCACATGTCACGTGAGCTCAGACAAGGGCTGAGGCAGCTTTGGAGCTGGAAGGCAGCATTTGGAATGCACTTACCCTAACATGTTCTCTTTGTCATCTCAATTCAAGTGGAACTGGTGCTCTGCAGTTTCAGTTAGCAACTTAGAAAGATGGAACCAAGGCATGGATGTTTCTTTTTGTTTTTGCCTCTATGAAGCACTTTCCTTTAATCTCATGGGTGCCTCTCACAATGGTTGGAAATCTCTTCCTTGTTTTTTGTTTGTTTGCTTGCTTCTTTTTGTTTTTATTTTCCCTTTTGGTTTTATTCTGTGGTGCTAAGATGAAGCTCATGCCTTCACACAATGTAAAGCATGAACTCCACCACCAAGCTATGTCTCTCTCCCTACAAACCTACTTCTTGTATAAATTAAAAGTCTGAGATAAATCTTCACTTTTAGTATTTGAGATAATATAATTGTGAAAGTGACTAAATAACTGGTCATATGGAAATGATAAGATGTTACTCACAACCATCCTTTCTCTCCTTCCACGTGGAGGGTCCCTTTGTAACTTTTGGTTACACTTTTATTATTGCCAGAACCTCAAGCTCTCAGACTCCTGACTTCTCAGCCTTGCCAACTTTGCCTTCCTACAGCCTCTAGAACTCACATCCCGATTCCCTGTCCCCACCCACTCCTTTTACCCTTTTTGGCTTCTCAGGTTGGACTACTGATCTTATCTCAATAGTACTTCCAACTACTCTTCCAAACTGTACTCAGGCCTTCTCCAATCCCTGTCTTGCATTTCTAAAGAATCTCCTTTGCAAAAAATCTCTTTCCTGAAGTGTCATCTTGCCTATCTCTCACCCAAGCAGCTGACTCAAATCCATGATAGTGATGGTGGAAGAAGGAATAAGACAAGGAAAAGGAAGAGAAGAAAAGGAGATATGATATGTATTGGATTTAGCCATTCATATTCTCTCTTTTATTTCTAAGGCCTCAGCTTTTATATTACCCAAAAAATTCAAATGTATTTATTTAGAAGATTTGAAAAATTTTACCTTTGTTTCAGTAAAAAAAAAAATTGTGCTTAAAAAATATACAAGTATTTGAAATCATTATTGCTTTAGATGATTCTGCTTCCTGAAAAGACCTCCACTCTAAATGCTTGAACAGATTTAGCTCTGTAGCTGCTTTGGGGGTAGATGCTATTATTCAGGTATTTGATTTGAGTAAGCAAACTCTCCTCATCTTTACCAAAGAAACTAGCACACCAATCTAATAAAAGGCAGGGCTGTGTTGTGATTAACCTTCTACCACTAAGTACAAGGTTGTGTGCTAAGTTTTAGAATGCTGAGTTCCTTGATGACAAATGATGGAGAAAGGATTCTGTTCATATTGACTACATTACAACAGCAGGACTGGGCCAACTCTCCCATTCCTATCCCTCAGGAGATGGTCACTGGAGGTGACACTGGTCTAAGTTTGTTTGGCTTCTCTTTGATTAGTCTCTAGGGCATTTATCACATTCCGTGAAAGAAACATTTAATTTAGATGGCAGTTGATTTGTGTCATGAGATTTCAAGTGACAGAAGGCAGAGTTATGTGTGTGTTTATAACTTCTTTGCTTTTAAAAGATTAATGTTGGGCAAATATAAATCAAAATACTGAAAAGAGGATTGGGAAGATGAAGCAGGAGCTTGTCCATCTGAGTGATAGATTGAGACATGTAATGGAGTATTTTCATCAGCTAGAAACACAATGAGAGAATGAAGGGTGGAGGGTGATGAAACAGGGATAGTGGGTGGATATGGTATTACTTCCCCAGGCACAGAGAAAAGACAGCCAAGGGGCAGAACCAGGGGCAGGCATCTTTCTGTTTCCTAATGAGGAAGTGAACTAGTAACTCCCCTAAGAGCCTTTCATACCCTAATACCCAAAAAACAGATAGTGAGTAACACAATGGAAAGATTCTGGCTTCTGAGGCCCTGAATGTGTGTGTGTGTGTGTGTGTGTGTGTGTGTGTGTCTGTGTGTCTGTGTGTCTGTGTGTCTGTGTGTCTGTGTCTGTGTCTACACCTGACCATGTGTGCATCATATGAAGCCTATAGGGATACAACAATACCGTTCTTGGTATCAATGTAGTTTTACTACATTGGACACCACCCCCTTGGGAGCCCTCCAGGGAACTCCATTATGCTGACACTGCTATAAAGGAGGGAGCTGAGAGTCAAAGACATGTGTAGATAGCTGGGACATCAGGGAGCCCAGAACTCCTGCCGTCTCTCTGTGCCAAAGCCCATACTCAATACATTCCCCCACCCACATCGGGATGGGCCTTAGAAGCCCTCAAAGGTCACAACTGTGAAGAACAGCCTGGCTTTGTCTGCACCCTGACCTGGTAGCATGTTCCCAAAGTATAGACCCAAGCACCCTGTTCTTAGGCTATAAAACCCAGACTGGTTGTTATAAGAGCAAGGACTCTTTCCCTGCTATATGTAGAAGATACTGGGTTTCTGCAGAAAGAAAAAGGCTTTGCTATCTTTCCAACAAGGAGGCCAGGAGCTGAAGAGCAGCTCATTTCTGTCTCCCTGGTCAGTTCACATGAGGGATGGGGAGGAGTGGAGATTTATGGGAAGGGAGAGTGGAGAAGCTGCTTGGTGATTGGATTGTATGGTGAGAAGGTAAAGTCTTAGAATTCTTAGGCAACTGGAAGTAGTCCTCTTCCGGGAGGAAGAAGTTACCATATTTTGTACAGGGAATATTGAGACATCAACTGACCATTGACCAGATAAGCTGGACATACGTCCATTCTTGAAAAGTTGGTTCCAAATCTGGGGACTTTTCCTGAAGTCTTTTAGGAATGTGTTAGCTTCAACATACAAAAGGACTGATGTAAGTTATGTGGAAATCGTAGCCAGTTCTAGTACTGTACCAGGAACCATAATGTCTCACATGTATACTATAGACCCAGATATCTAGCCTTCATCATTGTCCTCTTGGATGAATGGTCACACTGAGGGAAGGAAGCTCTTTCTGATTAGCACAGTACCCTTCCCTGCAGCCCCAAAGTCTCTGGAGGCCTTCTAGATGCAAAAAGAGAAGTCTCTAAAGAACAAGAATGGACGCCCTGCTTCCAATTCCAAGGCATTTCCTTTCTTCCAGGACCTGTCATCACTGTTTCCTTCTAGGACCTGTCACTACTGCACTCCTGCCCTCTGTAGCCCTCTGTGGCCATCTTGCTGTCTGTGGGCCATTTTGGCCTTTCCTTTTTTATTGTCTTCCATGTCTGCTGTGGTTGGGGGACGTTTAATCCCTCACCAAGAGACTCTCCTGTGTTTCTTCTTGCCCTTCTGACCAAGTCCATAAGCTCAGGAAGGCTTTGTATCTGCCTATCCACCCCATGAGTAAAAGAGAAAGGCACTTCCCACATCCAGTGAGCAGAAGGCTACACCTCCTGGAAGCCCAGTAACAAAGCATGCCTAACAACATCATCAGTATTTACACGTGCAGCCCGATCGAGGACATCTAGTCATGTAATTAGGTACCTAATTGTGCTGAAAATGCAATTATATGATTTTTAAGTGAATTAAGTCCTCCAGAGAAGTGGTGAAGATTAGAGTACATGATCCAGCTGGAGAGCAGGGACTTCAGAGGGCACAGCAGTGTGACCCAGGCTGTGCAGGGGGTTGGGGGATGAGTATGAATGTGACTTAGCATGTATAGGCATACACAGGCACACATACATGAGGACATCAGAATCGCCTCCGTGTTCGCAGGACTGCATGCCAGGAGCATAATAAATGGCAGCTATTAGGGTCACTGGAAGCTCAACATACAGCTGTGGACTGTTTAGTGACTTAGAGAATCTCACAGAGGTTTATTTATGCATCAAGAAAGAAGCCGGTGTATGGAAAGAAGGGATGATGACAGAATCTGAGGGGACCTTTCAGAGGATTTTTCTATGTAGTATTGCTCATTTATTCTCCTGGCCTGTGACATGGCCTGAAATGCAGTTCTTGTGCTGTGGCATTTCAAAAACCAGCACCTGTGGCTCACGCTTCTAATCCTAGCTATTTAGGAAGCAGAGATTAGAGGATTGAGGTTCAAAGCCAGCTGAGGCAGGAAAGTGCATGACATTCTTGTCTCTAATTAACCATACAAAAACAGTCAGAGTTGGGGCCAGAAGTGGTGGTCAAGTTGTAGAGCACTAGCCTTGAGCAAAGAAACTGCTCAGGGACAGCATCAAGGCTCTAAGTCCAATCCCCAGAACCAGCACACGCACGCGCACGCGCACACACACACACACACACACACACACACACACACACACACACACACACACACACAAAGGACAAAGGCTTAACAACTATGAAACATTTTACTAGAGATATGAGTATGTCCTTTGAAGTCTGTGGGGTTGATGTAACCTCTTTGAACAGTCGATAGACTAAGGGTGGGTTTTATATTTTGAAAGGGTTGTAAATAAATACATGAGCACATAAGAATGAGCAACAGAGATGATAATTGGCCACAGATGTGATGTGTTTACTACAGAAGTGGACATGTTTACTACATGGCATGGCCCTTCATGAACATGCTTGCACACAGCCCTTGAGCAGAGCCAGGAGGGCTTCTCCAAAGAGGTGAATTTAAAGGATGAGCAGAAGTTCAGTCTCTATGGCTAGGACAGAAACTATGACTTCCAGGATGTTTCCTTCTGGCCAGCTGCCCCCAAAATTGAACAGTCAAGCAGCAAAACCTGGTGGACCAGGCAGTAGAACACACAGCCATCCATCCAGATGTATCTGGCCTGCCACCAAACATGGAACAGGGAGGTTGCTTTGGCCTTCCTCGAGCCAGTGACTTTGGCCTTTGTGGAATGAAAAGGTCCAGATTAGGAAGGACAGGTGCAGAGGAGGATGAAGAGATTGAAAATGGCCTCTGGAATGAAAAGAGATAGAGCAGCTGGGAAAAGGATGGCCAAATACACCTTGAACATTGCAACATAAGGCTCCTTCCCTTGAGTTGGCAATCAGAGCGAAAACTGGCTTCTACTTGAGAGATTCCAGCAGCTAGTATGGAAGTTAGAGTCTCTCCAGTCTTTAGAGAGATACCCCAAGCTGGAATTCCTGAGTAGCTAGCTGAGAAGCCTACCAAAGGTTATCTCAAAGCAAGAAGAACTTGTGTGCTATTGCCCCACGATTCCTAATCCCTCTCCCTGTGAGGTGTGAACTGAGCTTTCTTCCACCTATAGAAGGTTCTAGCCAAGTATATTTGGCCTCCAGACACAGCTCAGCTTCCTCTGTCCACAGCTACAGGGGAGAAGGCAGAGGATTGACAGCCGTTCTTCTTCATGCTGGGTGCTACTTTATGGAAATGACTGTCTGCTTCGAGCATCTCCTCGTCAGGCTAGGCAAGAGGTGTGTGAGCACAAGACTCGGGGGTCATTCAGAGAGGGCGGCCAAGGTCCTGATAGCCAATGTCAGTCCAATCTTGTTACCCAGTGGAGCACAGAGGTCAGGATCCTTCACAGACATGGTTTTCAAGGTTCTGAAAAATAATAGCTAGTTCTCCTTTTTCCTTCTTTCCTTTTCTTTCTTCTTTTTGTTCATGGTACCAAAGTTTGAATTCAGGTAAGAAGGAGCTCTATCACTTGAATCATACCACCAACTTTTATCCCTTTAACATTTTCGTTACTTTTCAGACAGAGCTTCATGCTTTCTGTGGGAAGTCAGCCTCAAACCACCACCCTCCTACTTTTTCTCCCATGTAGCTGGGATTATACGCATGTACTATTCCCATTGTGCCTAGCTTGTTTGTTAAAATGGGGTTTTATTACCTTTTCCTCCAGGCTGGTCTTGAATCACGATCCTAACATTATTTATATAGTCCTGGAAGCCTAGGGGCCTGAGAAAAGAAGTCAGGAAAAGAAGCCTCTTGGCTCTGGAGAAGAAAACATTCCACATGATTGAATTGTGTAAGCAGAGGCTTGTACCCAGAAGCTGTGTCAGAAAGGGGTATCTCTGCCCTGTATAGCCTGGTAGTCTTGCTCAGGACTTGCAGATATGCTTGTCAGAAGAGAATGGAGAAGAGAAGCAAGGCTGCTGTAACTCACAACCCTGGTCATCTGGTCCCCAGGCCTTTTCTGCCTACCTCTCTCTGCCCTTACTCCTGACCTCTTCTGCAAAATATTTGTACCTGACCTTAATGTTTACAGCACAACTTATCTGCTTCCATTGAACTACAAAAATAAGGAAAAGAAAAACTGATTGACTTGTGCCCTAATCTAAACATGGAGCCACCCTCTTCGAAGTCTAGGATGATAGTAGGAAATCCACAGTGAACTTTTCAAAAGTATAGACAGATCAGGGTGAAGTCATCACTCTCCACATGAGATGTCTGCTCCCAGGGTGTGGGGGGATTGTGTGGGGTTCACAGTTCACTAAGAAGACAGAAACTGTTTTCCTGTATTTTCTACCTAGAGCAAAGAAGAGAGGAACCACGGGGTCTCTACCCACAGCCTGCCTAGTGTTTTTAGAAAAATCAAATTCAAAAGACAAGAAGAAAAATAAAGTCAGGAAGAGCGGGAGGAGAAGATTGCATTCTGACTCCTGGGGAGGCTGGCTTAGGACACATCTCCTCAGCTCTTTGGGTTGGATAGGGGGCCTGGTATCAATAGACCACTGCACAGGTTCAGCCCTAAATCATAACAACAGCTCCCAAAGGGAGCTTGGTAGATTTCTGTCCACAGTGGGCTCTGGCTTTAGCCCATGAGAGAGGAGAGCAACTACTTAACTTGTAGTTTAGTATCTGGCTATCAAGTTGACTTCTATGTAAGAGAACAGAGAGGAAGCTGTAGGGAAGTAGAAGACCACATACAATGTTAGGTGAGAGGTTTGAGTGATAGATGAGGATTATAAATATGTTTTTATTTTCTTCTAATATAGGATTTCCTGTGCTCTCCGAGCCATCTACAAAAATCTGTGGGCTGCTTTTACTATGGGAGGGAGGTGGAGGTTGCTGTTTCTGAGCAGCAGTGCCAGGCAAGACAGGACATGGAGTAGAAAGAGGAACGCTCAGTGGACCTACTTGTGAGCTGTGGGGCAATCTGACTACTTTGCTCTGCATTTTGGTACCCTTGTTCAAGGTGACCTATGGGTAAGTTCAGGACGATCAATTCTACCTTGAGAGTAACAGGCATGTTATGATGAGTCATTAGATTAGGTGCACATAGGCCTTAGCTGTACATTTATTATGCAGTCCAGATGAATGCACACACTGAGTGTGAGCAGGTGACACCCCCACAAGGTACATCCAGTAGCTGGCTGGAGCCAATGTCTAACACACAAGGACCAGGCATCCTAACATTTGGATCTCAATTGAGCAGCAACCTCCTGCCCCAACCCAGAAGCCTTACTAACCACTCCACAACCCAAAGGCCTCTTTCCCTCCAGCTCTGACATCTGCCAGCATTGCCACTCACCTCAGCAGGCCAGGCTTTGATCACCTCCTCCAGGAAGCTTCTGGTAACTGAAACCTGCACTTAATATGGAACATGTTGCTAGGTACTAGAGCAGGTCTACTGAAGGAAAGAATGGGAAAACAGTTCATTTCTTCCCTGTCATAGGACCCAGGAATCCTGGGACTGAGTTAGATGGCTGAGTTTTTTCTCTCACATCGCTGTCACTTCTGCAAGTGCCCATTTGGACACTGTATCACATAGAATACGAGCAGCTAATTTGTCACATAAGTGTTACCTTTCCTCAGCCAGATCCTGGGGACAGAATCTATCATCCCTCCTCCCTCCCTCTCAGCCTAGGGCCTGGTTCAGTACAACCTGTTTCTCCTTCTGTGGCTAGCTTCTGGGGGAAATGGATGGCTTGGTAGTAAGCTGTTCACTTATTTTTGGGGTGCACTTCCCTTCTGAGACCCAGAGCTTGAGAGCCACATCCTCTCTGGGAGCAAGAGCAGCAAATCATCAAGGAAAAGTAAATTTATTTGACCTTTCTCACCAAACTAAAAGTCAGCTAATGAGCTCCAGATGTCACCTGTCAACTTAGCTGGCACAAGGACATTGAACAACTTAAAAGAGCAAGAAGGAAAAGCCCCAGCATCAGCCAGAGAGAACTCTTCGTACCTTCCAAAGTTACCCTCACCTGTCCTGCTCCCGAGCCCCCATATTAGACTCACAAAAAGTCCTTACAATCTCAGAGTGCTAGGAAAAGTGACTTTTCTACCATATTTGTAGGGTCCTTGAACTTTAGACACTCTGGGTAACTTGTCTAGCACAAGGCTCAGTAGTATATGCTATTGCTGTTGCTGCTTTGCTGTCTTCTGGTCTTGTCACCTTCTAATTGAAGGAACTTCCCAAGGACTCCTAGCACTTCCTTTCTTGGTTTGTTCTCTCTTTTCTGTTTTGTTGTGTTTTGTTGATGGTACGGGGGCTTGAACTGAAGGTTTCATGCTCACTTGGCTTGAGCCTCACCTCCGCTTCCAGGTTTTGCTGGTTATGATTTGTCTGCCTGGTTTGGCTCTGAGCAGAGAACCTTAGATCTCAGCCTCCTGAGAAGGTAGGATTATAAGCCTGACACATAAGTACCCAAAACCCTTTTTAATTTTAAAGCTAAAAAACAAGGACTCCTCCCAGGACTGAGTATTCAAGTATGACTCCATCCTCACTATCAGCTCTAAGAAAACTCATTCCCTGGAGTCCTTGTTCTACATCCTGAATTCTTCCCTCCTTGCTGAACCAGATGGGCAGTGGAAGACAGGAAGAAGGAGCTTCCTCTGCAATCACCAGGGCAGAAAGGGAAATTATAAGAAGTAGACCAGGAGATACAGGATAAAAATAGCTTTTCAGGAAAAAGTAAAGCAGCCCCACAGCTATGGCTTGAATGCTTGTTCCCTGAGTTAGATGTGTTAGAAAGTTAGTCTTCAGAGTCATATGATAATGATACTTGAGAGGGGATCTGGATCTCATGAATCTATCCATACATGAATGAATCCGTGGGTTATTAAGGGACTGGCTGCTATAAAAATGAGTTCTCTCTAGCAAACTTACTCTTCCTTGCCATTGGATGACCTCTGTCATGTGATTATACGGCTGAAGCCTCTTCTCGGATGTCAGGGCCTTTCTTGTGGGCTTCCTGGACTCCAGAACCATGAGCTAAATAGAAGTATATTCTTCATAAATTATAGTCTTTGATATTCAGTGCCAGCAATGGAAAAGACTAAAACACCAGCACAATGCCATCTGAAAGCCCAAGAGATAGAAGGCTCTTGGAGGCCATGGAGGATTCTGACATCCATCCCAGGTCTAGCACCTGACCCCGGCACCCCACCAACATCTGAGCAACACCACTGGTCCCCAAAGATACAACTACAACTGAGGTTCTACACTGTTATCTGCATTCACACTGCTAACTAAAACAAAAACTATCACCTGCATTATAGGACAACACCTGGGTGCTCTGCTGCCTCCCAGGGACTGCCTCCTTTCACCAGGTAAGCACCGGTGGACTTGGACTTTGTGGTATGAGGAAGGAGGCATGACCAGCAAGTGGCAGATGCCATGGAAGAACAGTTATTCTCAGATTCTCAAACGTATGGATGGTGAAGGGAGCAGTTTAGTTAATTCTGGTTCCTTCAAACATTCAATAATTTTCATCCAAAGCCAGGCATCCAGCCTGATGCTGCCCATAGAGCGAGCTCTGAGTAGGGCAAATGTGGTGCCCGGACCTGTGGAGTTTCTAGTCTGTTGGAAATTTAAGATTTAGAGGAGAGTTGGGAAGAAACAATGGGACCTTTTGAGTCTTTCAGACAGCAGGCTCTCTCACAGCTAGGTAGTCGCGGGATAGGCTGCAGGAATGTGTACCTCCTCTCTCATAGTATTCCAGGCCCTTGTGGGTCTTGAAATGAAGCCAAGAAATGTAGCCCAGTTAGGCCAAGTACATATCTCTCCTGGAAGCCAGGATTCAAAGGCTGTGCACACTCACTCCATGCGGCCTGAGCTTGAGGTGTTGCCTCCTGATCCTTCTGGGTTACCTATATGACCCTCTACAAATGATCTTTTCTGGGGTTTGGTTTTCCAGTCTATTAAGTACAGGTAATAATAGCCATCACAGGGACTAAGTTAAATTATATTGGATGCCAAGAACAGTGCCTGACATATAACAAGCAATTGCCAATTGTTTTGAAAAGAGGAGGAAATAAGGCTGAGCTGTAGCTCAGGGGCAGAGTACTTCCCTAGCAGGCACACAGCCCTGGGTATTTGAGATTCTGTAACCATCTATGTTAACTTAGCAAGGTGCTGTTTTTACTTGCTGGCTTGTAGGGTGCTGGGTGACTGAGAAAGGTCAGGGTTCCAGCCAATAAAGCCTTCATTAATGCCCTCTGTGAATATTTATTGAGTACCTACTATGTGCTGACTAATTCATAGGCTACATGTGTCCACATTTTATGCCAGAGTCCAGCATCCACTTGAACCTGCTGGCTTCTGGTTTCAGATTTTCCTGCTTCAAATACTTTGAATGCTAAATCCTCTTTTCTACCTGGCTCAGTCTCCCCTGCCTGTGTATCCACTCTGTCTCTTTGCTGGCTTGGTTCCTAATTTTATTCCCTTTGCACTCTGGGAGCCATGCTGGTCCCAGGCCCCTTAGGCTAGCTGTGGATCTGCAACCTAGAGACTGTCCCTCACCCCTGCTCTGGATACCAGAAGCCAAGATCTAATCACACAGAGCCATGTGGCAGCCCTGAAGACAATGACTTCATCACATTATAGTTTCAGTGATGACTTGAGCAGAAATGACTATTACAGGAGCACCTTTCTGTGCTTTAATATGCTTAGCTGTTGTAATAGGAACATCGAATTTTCATGTTAGCAGTGCTGTTTCCCTGTTCTAATAAATCCTTCTCACTTGTTTCTCAAAGGGGAGTAGCTCTCCTGGATATACTCCTTGCTGGGTCCAAATCTTTAACATACTGGGAAACACACTCAATATTTTGGATCACACAGGGTGGTCCTGCACACAGGCAATCAATGGGGAGACCTAGCAAGGTCTTGAAGAAGGCTCTTCTTCAAGAAAGCAAAGGAGGTTTTCTAGAGGTAAATGTGACAGTGAAGTCCCAGACTCATCCCCTGCTTCAACCCCATCTTCCACCTGTGAAATGGGCCAACAACACTAGCAATCACTCAAGACTGCTTAGAAAGATCAATAGAAAGCCCATGGATTGGGAGAATATTTTCACTACCCATACAATGGACAAGGGTCTCATATCTAAAATATACCTGGAACTTAAAAAATTAAATCCCCCAACAACAAATCCTCAAAGAAACAACTACCTGATTAATAAGTGGGCTAAAAGCTTAAAGAGAGGCTTCTCTGAAGAGGAAATAAGAAGAGAAATAAGAACAGACACTTGAAGAAATGCTCAACTTCTCTAGCCATAAAAGAAATGCAAATCAAGACAACAACATTGAGATACTACCTCACCCCAGTCAGAATGGCTTTAATTAAGAAATCTCATAAAAAACAGATGCTGGAGGGGATATGGCCAAAAGGGAACCCTACTGCATTGTTGGTGGGAGTGTAAACTTGTTCAACCACTTTGGAAAGCAGTATGAAGGTTCCTCAAAAGACTTCACATAGAGCTCCCCTCTGACCCAACAATCCCACTTTTGGGCATTTACCTGTATGGAACCAACCTAGATGCCTCTCAGTAGATGAATGGATCAAGAAAATGTGATATGTACACACACACACACACACACACACACCGGAATTCTATGCCTCCATCAGAAAGAATGCCATTGCCCCATTTGTTAGGAAATGGAAAGACTTGGAAAAATTATATTAAGTGAAGTAAGCCAGGCCCAAAGAAACATAGGTCCCATGGTTTGCCTTGTTTGCAATGACTAGTACATATCTATGACAAGCAGAGAAGGGCAAAGACTATGTACATATGACCATATGAGATGAGGGTAACTGAAATGTACCCCAAGACACGGACACAAGGGTTTTGTCTCTCTCTCTCACTATTTTTTATTGTGAAAATACTGTACAGAGGGGTTACAATTACATGGGCAAGATGAGTACATTTCTCATCAAGCATTGTAGCCTCCTCCTTTGTTTCCCCTTCCCATCCTTTCCCATCCTCCTCCTGTCCCCCCACCCAATCCTCTCCGCCACCCCACACCAAAGTTGTATTGTACTTATAATGCACTATGTGATTCTTTTGTTTCTTTTGTAAGTTCTTCCCCCACAGTATAACCCCTGTTTTCACTGTATTTGGTTTTTCTGGTGATCTGCATCTTGTGTATACATTTTTGTAATTTGAGGAGGGGAAAGGGTATCCCGGAATGCTTAAAAGGGGATGCAGGTTGACCATTGTAATGATGAGACATACAGGACACTATGTTGAAAATGAACTTTACGATGTTGGGGTGGGGAGGGAGGAGTTGAGGAGGTAGGGAGGGAAGTGATGGTGGGGGAAAATCAAAGGATAGGAAATGTACTCATTACCCTACTCACGTAACTGTAACCCCTCTGTACAATATCTTTACAGTAAAAATATATATAATTTTTAAAAGACTGCTTTGAAGGACACATGAAACAAGAAATTGGAACTAATCACAATCCAGTGCCTGAAGGAGCAGACTGCCCATTAAACACAGACTGTCCATTAAACACAGTAGGGCGCCTCACCATCCATGCCACAGATACCTAGTGAGCATCTACCAGATGTGGGCACTACCTTCATGCTGGGATACAGCAAGGAGATGGCAAAGTCCTGGAGCAACCTGGAGTTCACAGGGTGTTCCTCAGCCTGGTCAGCAACCAAATTGAACCTAAGCCAAGTCTGTCCACCTCAGTCAGGGCTCTGTGCACTCAATGAGCTGTTCCTATCCACTTGGGCCACTCAGAGCTGCTTACAGACACACAGTGGGTGCAGCCTGGAGCTAAGGTGTTGCGGGATGTGGGACCTTCCTCACTAACCAAGCCCTTTCTTTCCTCTCCACAGATTCAGGGATGTCAGACAAAATGATGGACATCGCCATCATTGCTGGTGAGTTTCCACAACTGGGTCCTTCTAGCAGCCAGGAAAGGCATATTTATTATGGCAGAACCAGCCTAAAGCTCTGGGGGTGAAAGGGTGACTGTGGCCAGAGCATCCATGCCCTCAGAAGGGCCTTGAAGGTAGAATGGGAGAGTCTGGTCCTGGTAAGAAATGTCCAGCATGGTTCCTGGTGGAGTAGGCAAGGTAGAGAGACCATATCAAGAGGTACCCTGTTTCCACAGGGCTTCAAGTTAGAGAGGGAGTGACTTGAGCAGAAGAGATTACAGATAGAGGTGAATGGGCAGGGGACTAAAAGGGCTGCCTGGTCTTCTCCCCATCTCACACATCCCACACTAACCCCAGCCCCAGCCTCATGCATGCCTCTGTCCTAAAGGAAGTCTGACCTTCACTTGCCTGTATTGGATCCTACGCAGTAGCTTCTCATTGGTCACAGCTCTGAACCAAACTTCAGTTCAGGAGCAAGCACATTTAGAAGATACCACTTATTCACTTCTTATGTTTGAGACCTACACTTCTTACTAGCTTATTAATAGCTCAGGGAACTTCTTTAATGAAATGAAAAACAGCAGGAAGCCATCAAAGACACCTGTTCAGTTTCATTTAACCCAGCACCCTCCTACTCACTGGATCCTGAGCCTGCTTTTACTCAGCCAGTATTGTTGACCTTGTAAGATGTAAGTGTCCCGCTGCACGCAGCTGGAAGTTTAGGAAATAGTTCCACAAAAGCGGGACTTGGCAGCAGTTTCAGCCTTCTCATATTCCCCCAATGACCCCTTGAATAAACCTGTATTCCAATAAAGACAAAGGCTTGTTCTGCAGCCTCAACTCACATGGCCAAATTCAAAACACCACCATAAATTGCTGCCCTTCAGCTCCTTCTAAAATCTCCTAGTCTCAGCCCCCATACCTCCTCCTCCCAAGGCCCTGAATGTTATCCCTAGTGATTTACCCCAGCATACCCTTTGCACCAACCAAGTCCAGTTGCTCCTTTCAGACTGGGGAAGTCCTTGGGCATACAGCTAATGGCCACAGGCTAGGGTGATGCCACTTTCCACCATGAATCCCCAAGCACATTTAATAACTCTCATCTTCCTGTTTCCTACCCCACTCCTCTAAAGAATAGCCAATTCTTGCTAGTCTTTTGAGACTTTTCTAATTTTACCACAGAAAGTCTTGTACCCTGGAAAACTCTGTAGTTGGGATTGTCTGAAGAAATAAAAATTTGCCATTCCACAGACTCATTGTTTTTAAACTGCTCAATCTGCAAGGATCATGAAGCAGGGTTAAGTCTAGCCAGCCTGTTCTAGCCACAGTGTCCAGTGAAGGCAGGGAGGGAGGGAAGAGAGAAGGGAGAGAGAGGAGAAAAGGATCCTTTCAGATGAACAGACAAGAGGCTTGCACAGCTAGGCAGAGAGCAACAAAAGGAAGGAAGGAAGGAGGGAAGGAAGGAAGGACGGAAGGAAGGAAGGAAGGAAGGAAGGAAGGAAGGAAGG
>NW_012267268.1:11949339-11960882 GCF_000151885.1 Dipodomys ordii
GGAAGGAAGGAAGGAAGGAAGGAAGGAAGGAAGGAAGGAAGGAAGGAAGGAAGGAAGGAAGGAAGAAGTTGGTTTAGACCGGCAGTAGATATAGCAGTATATATGTTCTGGTAAGGCCCCTATGGAGTCTTAACCCTTGCCCGAGGTCACATGGCACGTACTCTAGGCTGACTCATGCATTTCTTACCTCCTGAAGCTGTGATTACTGCTGTGGCTTTTGTCCTGGTCTGCCTCCTCCTTGTCATGCTTCGCTACCTGTACCGGCACAAGGGGACCTACCACACCAATGAGGCCAAAGGCACAGAGTTTGCAGAGAGTGCAGACATGGCCCTGCAGAGTGACCCTGCCCTCCAAGAAGCTGGTGACAACAGCAGGAAGGAGTACTTCATCTGAAGGACAGCAGACCTTTCCTCCCCGAATGCGTCCTCCAGCTGTGGGATTGGAAAGGCCCCAACACCTACCACCCTTTCCAGAACCACCAGGGAGCTCTCAAGGGCACTGGCTCTTCCTAAGATTTGCCTTAGAGAACATTGGGTGCCTGCCAGGAAGAAAGGGGAGGATGCATGTTATAGGGGTCTGTCCAGGGGACCCAGGGGAACAGCAGCTACCCCAGGAAATGTGCCTTTGTACTGTGAAAAAAAAGGAGAAAGAAAGTCTGACATTTAGGTCTTTCTGGGCCTTCAAGTGTCATCTTACCAGCATGAGAAGCCTTCCAAGTGTGAGAGGGGTGGGTATATATAAGAAAGTGAGACATCCATCTGCTGACTGGGGATAATGACATCAAATGTCAGTCCTTGACATTTGGGGGAAAACAGCAGGTGCCAGAGCTGAAAGGTACCTTTGTCTCCCATTGATCCAGCTTAAAACGATTGGAAATAAATCTGAAATGTAACCAAGCATTCCATGTCAAACCCACACTACTCTAATTGTCTGAGGAACGATAAATGCTAACCAATTCTGGCTTTTCCCTGGTGTGATTCTGAGTCCTCTGACAAAGTATATGTGCATGGGGTTGAAACTGTCTGGTAGTGGTATGTGTGCATACATGTATGTACATAGATGTGTATGCATGAATGTATGATTGTGTGTGTGTGTCCAGCATCATTTCCCCACACACACATATACACCAGCTATCCAAATCAAATATAAGGAAACACATTGTCCCAGTGGTCAGGGAACTGGCTAAAGGGCTGGTTTCTGATGTGCTGTATTAAAACAACTGGACCTACTCAAAGTTATGAGTGAACTCTGTCATTTATCCCAAGTGAGGATGGTGCTTGGTGATTGTAATATAGACTGTAGAGTCCACTCTCTTGTCTTGGGATATCAGGACACTTACTTGACGTGTCTGGTCTCTATGTTCCCATGCTTCAAGTGAGAATAATGCTAATAAAGGTAACTCTGGATGCTAGTGCCCAGCAGTGCAGGCAGGATCACAGGTGCCCAACACAAAGCATTCTCACTTGTAGTGTCACCAACACATAATGAAATGTCCTCCATTCACCACTTGCACACTTCCACCCTGAGGAGTAACTGAAATACAAAATGAATGGCAGAGAAAATGAGCTCATTAACCATCCCTTTCCACTTGAATCTTGGTAAGATTCCTAACAGCTCATCAGCCACTCAGAGCAACAGCTCTGAGTTGGTCAACTGTTTCCTGGAGTGCCAGCATCATCTTGGATATCTCCTCAGCTCCACCATCTCCACTAGAGTAGGCAAAAGCACACACCTCACAGTTCCTGGGAGGTTAATAGCAATGCAAGCTTAAAACGGGCTACAGTCCTAAGATGTTGCAGGGGGAGAGAAAAGAGGCAGAGAGAGCTGGCAGCAACTGACAATAGTAAGATACCCTTTCCCCAGGTGACTTTGCTTGCATGCCCTCTACTGTAAAATGCAATGCTTAATAATAGTAGCCACCCCTTATCTGAGGGCAATGTGTTCCAGAACTCCCAGTGGGCACGTGAAACCAAAGATAACACATTTGTATGGTATATTCCGATAGTATGTTCTGTTAAGTAATATATATGAATAACAATGATAAAGTTTAATTTATACATTAGACACAATAGGAAATTTAACAATAATAGTAAAATAGTGTGACTAATACCCATACACTATAATAAAAGTTACTTAAATTGTGAGTTGTTTATTTCTGGAATTTTCTATCTAATATTCTCAGATGACAGTGGAACAAGGGGAATTTAAACTTCAGAAAGCAAAATTGTGGATGGGAGTCTATTACCTAGGGCCTTGCTTCCCATACTGTTCTAGAATACCAACCTGGTAAAATCATTATAGAACAAGGAGCAAACAAAAAGGATGTTTATTATGAAAATAAGTTTCAAAATATTGTGATTAAGTAAGGTAAAGCTTCTTGACTTCGCTACTAGTTCAGTATAAGTTGACTCTTAAAGGAAGGGAAACAAGGGATGAATTTCCCACAAACTCATGGGTTATGACATCTAACTGACATCTAACATCCCTTCATATGGTCATATCAGTTCCACTTTTGAAAGTGCCAGCCTACTTGTCTTTGAGGATTTGATCACAGATGACTGACCAGTAAGCACAAAGAAGGTACACAGACCTGCCTTGCTTTGGAAAGGGCTCCACTCCTGGGAGATTACCCAAAAACCCTTGATTATTTCAAAGGATGTTGGCCACGTGCCCCTCCTTCAGTGGGTCCAGAAGCCATCTGTACTACCTATGGATTTAGAACTGGCCCCAGGTCTGATTTCTCCTCCTCTCACCTACCCATCCCAAACCCATCTCATTCTCCTTACTTTCCCAGTGGCCTGAAAACCTACTGAAGTACACCTTCCTCACCAGCTCTCTGAATTCCAACTCAGCAGCAGTGATAGTATCTCAGCTTCAGTGCTGGGTCCTCAAATGTGGCCCAGTCCAGATGTCACCAAGGAGGAAGTTATGACAAGCTGACTTCTGAGGCCAGAATACTGCACTGGAGGGAAGAGTGAATTATGAGATAGCACCGCATATAGTAACACATGCACGCACACACATTCACAAACACACACACACACAACATACACACGGGAAAAGATGTAAGTTATGACCCACCTAAGTCAAAGACCCTTTCATTGTCTTTGCTAGCTCCCTAGCAATACACTGAAGACGGAGGTCATTATACAATTATGTCCTGAGAATGAAGCTGCGGTAAATATGCACAAAGAGGCACAAATCAGAGTTTCCTCAACCTGTTAAGGATGAAGAAAGGAAAGAGGAAATGAACAAGGAAAAAAGATGATGAGAAGCACAAAGATGGGGAAGGATGACTGGAAGCAAATTTAGAAAGGCCCAAGTATGCTAGAAGACATCTTTGCTTCTTTACAAGACCTTCAACCCTTACTAAACAACCACAGCAGGTGATTTAGGTTCATTCTCTCCTTAGATCTGCCGAGACTGAAGCCCCAGAACGGCTGAGAGCTATGGAGGGCATGACACATCGATCCCCAGAAAGAACATAGGAACCTTTACCTGCCTGACTCATTCCTTCTCACCTTGTTGAAGGTGATCACCAGAATTCTTAGGGGTGCAGACTCCTGAATACTGGAGCCTTTTACCAATGTGGGGGTCAGAGCACTCTAGGCCCTGTCTGTCATCCAGAGACACTGGCTCATGACAGAATGACATCCTGAGCTACCACCCCCTCCCTGTCCTGGATGAGAGATCACACTGGTGTGAGGAGATGATCCAGTAGTAGATTGGTCTGCCTGGCTTTGGCACATGATAAGAGGTCAAGGACAAATGCTGTAGGGTTGGTTACTTCCCAACCACATCCCAATTCCCCAGAAGCTGGCTCAGGCCACTCTTATCAAAGGGAAAATGGCCATTAGATGACAAAACAGCTATACCACTCCCTCTTAGATGATTTGTAGTCCTGGAAGCTCTCATCTCCACGTATGAGCACAGGTAGCCCTTACTCTGTCCCTGTTAACCTATCATAAATTGAAAATACCATTAAGCCAAAACTGAACTTAGTATGCCTAGTTTATTGAACACAGCTTAGCCCAGACTGCAGGGCATTTACATTTTCCCTATAATTTTTAGACAAGATCATCTAACCCAAAGCTTTATTTTTAATATATATTTTTATTGCACAGATACTGTATAGAGGGGTTACAGTTACATGAGTAAGGTAAGAGTACATTTCCTCTCGAGCATTGTTACCCCCTGCTTTGTTTTTCCCCTACCATCCCTTCCCTCTACCTCCCCAACTCCTCCCTCCCTCCACCCCAAAGTTATAAAGTTCACTTTCAACATAGTGTCTTATACATCTCATTGTTGCAATGGGTCAACCTGTATCCGTATTTCAGCATTTTGTTATTCCCCTTCCCCTCCCAGGTTTTATCTTTGTTGCTGTTGTTTTTAATGTATTTATAATGTACCAAAGCTTTATTTTTAAGATGTCAAAGGGTATATGTAATCTATCAAATATTACAGAGAAGTGATAAGCAGAAAGATTGTTGATATGTTTTCATACCATACAAAGTTGAAATTTTCTGAGTTAAAACAATTCAAACCCAGAGACCTTTTGAATTTAGCAAAGAAATTTCAGATCCAGAGATCAATAGTGTGTGTGTGTGTGTGTGTGTGTGTGTGTGTGTGTAAAATTACAACTCACAAACGTGGGGATTACATAGCTGAAGCTAGACATATAAAGGTAGACAACCCTAAAGTGTTACAGAAAACTAAGAAGGAAGGGACCAGTTCTACTTGGAGGATGAGATGGACTTAGGAAGGGCTTCAGAGGCAAAAGGAGGCCTAGATCAGGTGAGGACTGGAGCCTGAGTCCCAAGCTATGAAATTTGGTGTTTGTTACATGAGCCATTGGAAGTCATTGAGTGACACAAGATCAAATCAAACAGGACAGGAAATGAGAATGCATTGTAGACTTTCTAAGGTTTAGATCCTGCAGCTGGAGACCTCAGCTAGAGCTCATCTGCTCCCAAGACCAAGCAGTTAAGTCCACGTTCCATGTGGCTCAACTCATCCAGCCTAATGAGGAATGAGTCTCATTGTCTCTCCACAGGCAGTCTTTGAACATTATGTGAATATTAGGAAAAAAAGTTTACTTTGTTTAAAAAAATGGATTTCATCTTGCTAACACTGCTTAATTTTTTTCCATTCCTTTCTTGAATATATTTATTGGTAGCAATGGAGATATAATGGATATAATTTTAAAATGGATATAATTTTAACTGACCTGGTGCTGCAAAAGAGAACATTAGGTATTTTAATGTTTGCAGTTTACCATATCAACATAACATTACAAAAAGAGAATGATGCTCAAATTAACCTAATGGGCTCAGGTACTGACTAACTCTATAACCTACGAAAAATTATTTAACTTAAAAAATGTATTATTATTTTTAAGTAGTTGTACAATGGCATTTCAATATGCTTATTTATGAATATGATGCATTTTAATCAAAGCCATTGCTTCTATCATTCTCTCCCAACTGTCCCAAGCCCACACTTGCCTTCAAGTTACATGGTTCCATTTTCATATTTGTATACTGAATATTATGACTATATTCACCCACTACTCCTCTCTCCATTTGTCTGCTTCCCTTTCATTTTTTGACCTTTCCCCCTTGGTAAAAAAAAATAATGATTTAACTTTTCCACATTCCAGACTTGTCAACAACATGAAGAACATGTTTGTACTTTAGAGGGCTTTAAATATTCTTAATGTTTTAAACATATTTTGAATAATAAAGATATAAGCATGCTAAGAATTGTGAAGGGGATAGTATTTTACTTTCACGTGAGCAAGTTAGCTATAACAAATTCACAAATACTAACAGAAAGCATGGGATACCTTGGTCAAAGACAAAGGACTTTATTATTCAGATCTCTTTGTACCCTAGTCTCACATGGGTCACATGGAATGCCCCAAATGATAACTTGCCCACATGGTGGGTTGAGTTCCAGAACTGAGAAAGGAGAATATATTCTGCTGGGCAGCAGATATACCTACCCTTTGCTCTAAGAGTGGGGAGTGGTAAGCATGGGGGAGACACCATCTCTGTTTTCCCAAGAGCTTTTATATGCAAATATGCAAGTGTTTAAAATACTCATTTCACTGAAGAGTGTGCCAACATCTTATCAGATGTGGAAAATGTGAGAGATTCATGAAGAATTGACTCCCAACAAAGTAGGCACTCCCCAATTCTCAGTGAGTGACCAATAACTATTACTGAATACATACATAAAACCCAAGATGTGCTAAGTAACTGGGCTCATAGCACTTTAAAGTATCTCAGCCTTCTCATTAGAAAATCAAAACATCTGTTCTTTAAGCCACATGGGGAAACAAAGTAGAAAACTTTTTTCCTGACTTTTGTTAGTGTGTAGAAGATAGAGCTGCAGGTTTGGTTGTTTTGATCAGCTTAAGATCACAAGAACAGAGAGAGGCAAACAGCTGGGAAAATGCTTAGTTCCTGGGTAGATTCATAAATCCAGAGCCTGGCAATGAGGAAGGACAAGTTCTGCCAGCCTCTGTTTCTAAGAGCTTTCTGTAGTAAGAAGTCTCTCTTACCACATTATAGACCTTAAAAGAGGTGGGGGTGATTCTTAACACATTCAGACTTCCTGGTCTTAAACTTTGAAATGAATATGTCGGCTAGCTTTTAGTTTTGAAGCTGAAATATCATAGTTGAAACTGTTTATTTTTCTCCAAGTCAAAAAATTCATCATAATGAGCTCTATGTTCAGTCCTCTCAAATCAAACACCTTCAGCCTACAGAGGTCCAGAATCTACTGCTTCCTCCTCCATTTAGCTCAATGCTGCTGTGTATCAGGTTTTGTCTTTTGAAGATGACAGTGGAAAGGTAAGGTCTGAAGGATTGTGCACCTCTAGAGCTCAGCATCCCAACAGTGGAAACACCTTCATTTATTCCTCATCCTTTCCATAACAAATATCTGAGCTTTTACCAGGTGGCAGGCACCATGCCAGAGACAGGACAGAAAGTCTTTGTCCCAATTCCCCTTACAGGACAAACCTTCATTACAATGGGAAAGGTGGCTCAAATGGCTCCAGATGCCCATTGAAGAGAACCATCTGGTCTGAGAGGATGGACAAACAAGGTGTCTTGGAGGAGGAATTCCAAGCCAGGCTCTGAAGGAATTATTCAGAGCAAGAAGGGAGGTCAAATGCTGGGACATGGAAACAAGTCTAGAAATTGTGAATGCTTTGATCTTTCTGGAACATGACATCTTTCTGAACATGACCAAGGATAAGGCTGGACCCAGAGATTGCAAAGAATCAGGTTGTGAGGGGTTGTGTCTCCATACTGTGGAGCTTTGATTTGTCTCTGAGCTGGTGATGGCCCTTGCAGTTTAAAGGAGGAAGTGCGGCATAGAAAGGATACTACCAAATTTGTAAATCCCTTTGACAGGCCAGCGCTAAGATGAATTAGAAGGTATACGCCAAGAAGATAGCCTAATTTTTAGTTTTCCCTTAATGGGGAAAAACACCCTATCAAAGGCCCCTCAGAGAGAAAAGATTCTCTTTAGACAGAATTCTGAATCTACCAGACCTCTTATTGGCTGTGAAGCACTATATATGTAATTTTACCTATAACACAAAGATCAAAACAGAGGTATTGAGTTTGTGGGTGAAGACTGCTTATCAAACTCTGTAGCTAAAATCTTTATGGAATGAACTAATTTCTTCAGAATCATATAGATACACACCAGGTCCTCTGGGTCTGAGGATACCTGCCTAGAATCATGGAGGAGAGATAAATACTAAAAAATTTGGCTGGGTATCAGTGGCTCATGTCTATGATCCCAGCTACTCAGGATTGTATTTGAAGATCAAGGCTAAAAGCAAGCCCAGACAGGAAAGTCCATGAGACTCTACTCTCCAGTTAACCACCAAAAAGCAAGAACTGGAGCTGTGGCTCAAGTGGTAGAGCACTAGCCTTGAGCAGAAAAGCTCAAGGATGGAGCCAAAGTCCTGAGTTCAAGCTCCAGGACTGGCATTTAAAGAAAGAAAAAGAAAAAGATTTGGAAGGGCAGCCTCAACAAGTCTGCCCTATATATGGGATGTCAAAGACACCATCCAAACCAAACCTTCAATCCCAAGTAACAGAGAAAGCCTACAACTCAAGTTTTCTTCTTTAGAATGAATATTACCAGACTGTCCGCAACACACATTCCTACAGGCAGAGGGAAAGCAGGAAAGACAGTGATACCCAACACCTCCCTGTCCTATAGCGTAGGACCTGATGGTGGGAGAGCAGAAAGGGATGCTGAGACATGTCCGTAGGGTGGAAAGAGGGAGACACAGGAAGGCAGAGGACATGGATGGCTCCACACCCTTCTCTTGTCAGAATGCCAGCCTGTCCCAGGTGGAACAGAAAAGAGAGAAAAGGTTATATTAAACCAGGCTAAATACCCAGGAGTGTTTTAGACAAGGTCACAGAGACTTATATGGGATTTATGACCAATCATCTAATTTTCCTGTAAGAGAAAGAAATGAGGACCTGGAGAGTCTCCATATGGAGCAGGCTTTGCATGCATTTTAAATACTGGGCATCTGCGCAATGCTACATCTCTACTATTCTAACATCTGTGCTTTATCAGACACTTTTGATATATTGGGTACCTAATATCCTGCAATATTGGCACCTATTACATACTGAGTCTATGTACAATAGTGGCCTTTGCAATACTAGGCCCATATGCCATACTGGGGACACCTGTGCAATATTGTGTCCATGTGCAATACTGCAAACTTCATAATACTGACACCTGTGCAATACTGACTCCCTGTGCAGCACTGCAAACTGTAAAATACTGACACCTGTATAATAGTGAGCACCTGAGCAATGTGCACCTGAGCAGGCCTGCACATTTGTGCAATACTAAGTACTAGATGTGAGGCTGGCAATCGGAACAAACCTTTTGATGTCTTAGTTGTCACTAGTTGTAGGAGATAATTGGTTCCTAGGAAATGACATGGAGGGAGCAGTCCAACGGCTTTACTCTTAGGGATCTGAATCACTCATTAGTAAAAACAGATGACAGATTCTGCTCCTCCCTTCTTTATGAAATTGTTATATTAGACCAGTGCTGGAGACAGGAAGGACTTAAAAGTGACGAGAGCCTTCTGCCACCAGTATTTTTCCATTCCTTTCAATGCATGGTTGAAATACAACAGCAGAAGATATTTTTTGATTGCTAATATAGAGAAGCTTTTCCCCTCCCAGACACATTTGATTTAAAAAAAAAAAAAAAAAGGCTAGAGACTTCTAACAGCCAAGCTGAATCAGAATTCTTGGCAGTTAGTTGAAGTACCCCCTAGGGAGCTAGGAGGAAGTTCTTTAACTTGTTTATTTCAACCACTATTAATCGCTTGCCATTGAAAAATTATTCTAATAAGAAAAATGTAGATACAGTTAATAAAGAAATAATATATACGCATATATTGAACAAATATGTAAGTGCACGTATATGTGTATGTGTGGGCATGCATCAATTTCTGGGTCATATTTTAACATAGTAAGGCAGAGATTATTTAAAAGAAGCCTAACACAAGCCACCAAGGGTTGCATGAGCTCACCAGGGCTGATGAGGACAGACTTAGACATAGCTACTATGGTAATAATTCTTGACAATGTGCCAAGAATCATGTAAATGTTCACATTCTTTGATTCAGAAATGCCTCTAAAATGTCTGTCCTGAGAAAATATCCTGTAATCCCGGCCAAATTTCACTTAGAAGGGCTCATAATAGTTCTCATTACAGTAGGGAAAATTCTGAACTGTTAAAGGGTTCATGGTTTGGAGATGTGAGGAAAATTACTGTGCACACTTGCAATCAGATATTCTACAGCAAGAAAATTATGTTGGAAAAGTTTTTAAATAAGTTGGGGAAATGCTTACAATATCGTGTCAAGTAGAAAGTATTAAATATACAATAGGCAAGTGTAAACTCAACTATCCTTTAAAAAAAAAAGCAACACAGGAAATCAGTGTTCATTCACACATTAATGGCTACTCTTCAAGGTGCTAAGACCATTAGGAGTTGGGATCCAACAAAGCTCTTCTGAGACTGTCTTTTTTGGAGACTGACGCCAGAGCTTCAGTGTATACTTCATTTTGCCCTCTAAGATTAGACCCATGGATGGGTTTGCTCATAAATCTATCCACTTCCTGGCAAAGTGGCCCACCCAGTAACTCTGTGCAGGCCCCGGTCTCCTGGGAGTCTGCTAACGAAGAGATCTTTTAGCTATTTACTCTGCAGAGACTTCAGCATCTGAAGTAGAGGCCTGTTAGCCGATAATAATAACAAGCTATGAGTCATTGCTTTCTGACATTCCACTTCCTATCTAGTGTCTTTCAAAGTGTCTTCCAAAACTAAATCATCAGAAAAAAAAACTAGACGTACCTCCTAACAACTGACATTGTTATAAAATCCAGAGTAACTTTATGGCCCACCACAAGGGAGTGGTCTTCATAACCAGAGAAAGAACAGATTATCTTGATTACCACCAACTTCAACCAAGGCTATACAAAGACTGATTTCAGATCTATACCCAGCTCCACCGCTGGAGAGAAAGGCCAGTGGTGTTTGGAAACTAAGAAAATAGATTGGGGACATGGGTTTGACCAATGGCTCCAGGTGCTAGAAAGCATGGAAGATCTCCTAGAAAACAACTCTTTCCCCAGAACATGGAAGACCAGAAGGGAGGGATGGAGTGATTGTCAGAGATGAACTAGGACTGTCATCCCCTAGTGTGCCATGTTCCATGTACCACACACCACCTACCAACTCACCTAGTCCTTACTATCACTGTTTGAAGCAGGAGTTCGTGATACTTGATTTTAGGTGTCAACTTGACTGGATTTTAAAGGCATGCCTAGTGAACTGGTAAAGCACACTTCCAACTGTGCCTGTTTGTCTGTTCTCTCTTTCCCTCTGTCTCTGCCTCCCCCCACAATCCCTCCTTCTCTTCCTTATCTCTCTCTCCCTGTCCTCAACCCTTCCTCCCTCTGTCTCTGTCTGTCTGTCTGTTCGTGTCTCTCTCTCTCTCTCTCTCTCTCACACACACACACACACACACATTTCCTGCTACTGCCCTAGGACATCAAACTCTAGACTCTATAGCCTTTGGACCCTAGTATGTGTATCAGAGGGTTTTTGCTATTGCGGAGTTACATGCCACAGACCCTGATTTCTAGCAATAGGTGAAAATCCACGAAGTAGCAGTGTATACAACCGTCATTCCTCGATATATTGCAGTTCACTCATTGCTACTTCGTGGTTGACTTATTGCTACTTCGCCGATGGGTCTTCACCTCTCACGGTGTATGTGGAGGGGTACCTCTGGAACATAACTCCTGTGATAGGTGATGGAGCACTATTTACACATTAAAAAAACAAATCATGATACAGTGAAGCTGCAGTAAGAGAACGGTGATATAAGGAGAGATGGCTGTACCTACCTCCTTGTCCTGAGGCTTCCGGTGTGTGTGTGTGTGTGTGTGTGTGTGTGTGTGTGTGTGTGT
>NW_012267268.1:11960932-11965144 GCF_000151885.1 Dipodomys ordii
TTTCTTTGTTGCTTTGTATGTCCCTCCCCCACAATATAACCCCTGCTTTCACTGTATTTGAGGTTGGTATAATTTGTGGAGGGGAAGGGAAAAAACAAATCATTTAAATAGAGATACAGTTGGACCCATTGCAACAAAAATGAGATGTACAAGTCGTTATGTGGAAAAACGAACTTTACAACTTTGGTGGGAGGGAGGAGGATTGTGGGGGTGCAGGGGGAATATGGGAAAGGATGGGAAAGGGAAACAAAGGAGGAGGCTACAATGCTTGATAAGAAATGTACTCACTATCTTGCCCATGTAATTTTAACCCCTCTGTACAGTATGTTCACAAAAAATAAAAATAAAAAAAGAATTTAGACTAAAAGAACAATAAAAAATAATGTATTTTATTTTTATTTTTTTGAAAGTATGAAAAACAAACAAAATATTGGACAGAAAATACAAAATGTTATTGAAATCAATTCAATTATATCAGAAATACAATGGGAAAAATGAAAAGATAAAACAAGCTGTTTACCAAAAGAATTTTTAAAATATATCAACGCAGAAAGCAAAAATAAAACAATAAAACAGAACATATTATGTTATATTCATTTCCCCCCAAACTGGTATCATAGTGATAAGCTTGTAAAAATATGGTCATCAAACATAAAGAAAAAATAATTAACCATGTTTTCAGAGGTATTGACCCAAATATCTTGGAAAGACACTAGGATAAACAGACTAAGCTAAAGAAAGGAAAGAAGATAGAGAAGAAGACAGAAAAGGAAGGAAACAGAACAAAAAAAGATTTGAAAAATACATCAATGAAGATCAGAAGGTAGGTAGGTAAGTAGATGGATGGATAGATAGATAGATAGATAGATAGATAGATAGAGTGTGTGTATATATATATATATATATATAATGTGTATATATTATATATAATATATATATATTATATATACATATATACACACATATATACACACATATATATTATATATACACATATATATTTACATACATATATACATTAATATGTTTTTATTGTGAAAATACCATAGAACGGTTACAATTACATGAGCAAGGTAATGAGTACATTTCTCATCAAGCATTGTTGCTTCCTCCTTAGTTTCACCTTCCCATCCCTGCCCTCCCAGCCCTGCCCCCCCTGCAAAGTTGTAAAGTTCATTTTTCAACATAGTGTCTTATATATCTCATTGTTGCAATGGATCCGCCCATATCCCTAGGTTTCTTGAACTGATCCATATGGCTCAGTCTGCAGGTGGCTAGGGAGAAATTTGTCTGACTCTGAGAATGTGAACCAGTGGATTATAATATACATGGATATATAATATACATAAATGTGATACATAGATTATATATTAAATATATAAATATATTATTGATATGTATAATATATCTTCATACATAGTATAGATATGTATGGAATTTACATATATGTATATAGTCACACATACATATATATATGTGTATATAGCATATATACACATACATATGTGTATATATAGTCTCTGTTTCTCTGGAGATCTTTGACAAGCACATTGCTCTTTTCTTCCCACTTTGCAGATGAGAAAACAAAGAAAAAGAAATATTAATAATTCCAGACTGCATGGCACAGTGCGGCAGAGCCAGAGTCTGAACTCAGGCTTCGGCTAGTACACTGATCTCTTACACTTTTTTTTTAGAAACTACTGTTTGTGAGTGGAAGAGTTATTTTGACTCTTTAGGAAGCTGAGGTCTATACATTCTTTTTTGGTCTGGTCGTGGGGCCTGAACTCTGGGCTTGGACGCTGTCCCTCAGCTCTTTAGCTCAAGGCTAGCTGAGCTGAAGAGCATGCAAGGCAAGCGCTCTACCACTGAGCCACCTTCCCAGCCCCAGGTCTATACATTTTTAAGGCCTGAAAGAGAGTTTCTCAATGATATCCAATATATTCTTCTGTAGAGTATGAGGAAAGTGGCTTCATTCACAGCCCTGACTCAGCCAACCTGTTTGTAGAGCTGCTTTCCAATTTATGTAAGTACATCCCCAACCAAACTCCACAGACCAGGATGGTGTGGCCCTCCAGTTGATCTGGGTACTTTTGTATGTTAACCAAGCCAAGGCACTATCTGTGGGGCTCTGAGTACAAAGAGACCACCTTGCACCAAGATGGGAGAACATGGCTTCTTTCCAAATCATCATTAGGTGTGTGCAGAGAAGATCCTATATTCCTGGTTCTGTTGTCCTGAGCCTAACAGATGAGTGTCTGTCCTGACAGAGGTCATAGACATGGCAGCAGTAATTAAAAGTGCCCCCAAATTTCCATGTAACTTGCTACACATAGGGATAAAAAGACCACAGGGTGTTTCCATTCATGGCCCAGAAGATAGCAGGATGAAAAAAAATGGTGAGGTAAATTTGCTTGGTCCAGATAAATGAGTAGGAATTATTAGTAAGTGCTTGCATACATGAATGGTGAGTTTCAGGAAGAGGTGGGTTTTCAGGTATGTCCAGAGTCCTAAGAACAGTTGATAAGTACGTGAAGGGCAGGTAGAGGCAGGATGAAGCCCAGAGAGGGAGAAGAAAATACTAACTACCACAAGGGCCAATCAGGGAGATTTCAAAGTCAGAAACCACAATTGTTTTCTTGGTTAATGTGGAGCCACATGTAAAACTGTGGTACCACAAGATTATGATGGAACTGAAAATAATCACCTCGCAAGATTATGCTATCCTGATGTCATATCTCTGTGGTGAAACAGGAGTCATACACAAGCCTGCACTGCCAGTGTTGTAAATGTACACCACATGCAATGATGCTTGTACATAATGCTTGATAATGACAATAATATACTACATTGCTGATTGATCTAGTTACTGTAGTATACTTTTTACTGTTATTTGAGATTTAGTCCTTGACTAAACAGCATCTGTGTGACATCTCAGCAGTCTCACATGCCCGGAGTTTACCACATCTCTCTATTGATTTTATTAATGCAGTGGTAGGAATTGAACACAGGCCTTGTGCATACTAGAAGGCTACATGGAATGACTGAACACCACCATCTATGTTTATGTAAGTACACCCTGAGATGGTCATACAATGAAGAAATTTCCCAGTGATTCATTTCTCAGAGTACATCCATGAGTGCATTTTGCTTTTGAATCAGTGGAATGGTGAGAGGACTCTGAATAGAGAGTGGTTGAACAGCACATTTAGTATTATGAGGGATGGACAATTAAATGATATCTTCACCCACTACAGAACAAACTGATAAATTCCCACCATCTTTTAAATCTCTAGCTTAGAGGAATTTTAAACCAAAAGAGAAGTGAACAAGATACAACTATATCTCTTGAATATCTCACTGTATATCTATCATTTTATCTTCATAGGTAATGTCTTATCATTCATCTACAATATATTAGGACCCACTGACACATAACTATAGCATATAAACTTGAATCCCATTCTTAGATTAGGGGGACCTTGCAAAAGTAAGTTCATTAATGCAGCCTAGGGAAGGTCATTTAGTTTACATTTTTTATATACTCTCAGAAGTCAAGTCTGCAGCCAAGATAGCACAAGTAAATCCCCCCTGTTCTAAATGCATGGTTATACGTGATAAAGCATGAAAAAAGGAAGCCTCAAAAGCAGGAGGGCACTTCTGTGGAAGCAGAAAAAAGAACAGAAATGCAGGGGCACCGGCTTGTTGAGGAAGAAATGGCCCCAGTTGGATTACAGGAAAAAAGCTCAGGAAGATTAATTCTCAAAGAAAGCAAGCTATCTGAGCACAGAAAAGGATAAGCAAAATTAGATTCACACCTGACCAATTCTAGTGAACCACAGAAAAGTCTCCACAGGAATGACAGACAGCAGGGTCTAAATGACCTCTTCACCATAATAAAGCCAGAAGGAAGCAGATTGTCTAGCATGTGCTGAGTGAAAATTTGTCTAAAGAGTTTAGTATACATCTAGCTGGAATTTTAGATGGGGAAGAAATAGAGAGAGGTAATAAGTAATTGAGAAATTTTATGAATTAATTAAAACACAAGTATTCAGTATACAAAAATCCCAAAGATTCCTAAGCAGAATGAATGCAAAGAATCCACACATAGTACCTCAAAGTAAACTGTTACAGTGATAGCAATGAGAATGTCCTAGAAGGGAGTGAACAGAGGTTACATTGAAAAACGAACTTTACAACTTTGGCGGGGGGGGG
>NW_012267268.1:11965199-11987461 GCF_000151885.1 Dipodomys ordii
AGGGGAAACAAAGGAGGAGGCAACAATGCTTGATAAGAAATGTACTCATTACCTTGCCCATGTAATTGTAACCCCTCTGTATGGTATTTTCACAATAAATAAATAAAATTTAAAAAAATTAAAAGAAATAGGTTAAATTTTATACTATCAATAATCATTTTCATAGATAATATCTAAACAGCAAGAAGTCAAAAAAAAACTGTAACAGTACTTTCAAGAAGAAAATACAGCTGGACGCCACTGGCTCACGCCTGTCATCCTAGCTACTCAGGAGGCTGAGATCTGAGAATCTCAGTTCAAAGCCAGCCTGGGCAAGAAAGTCCATGAGACTCTTATCTCCAATAAACCACCAGAAAACCAAAAGTGGTGTTGTTGCTCAAGTAGTAGACTGCAAGCCTTAAGCTGAAGAGCTGAAGGATAGTGCCCAGGCCCAGAGTTCAAGCCCCACAACCGACCAAAAAAAAAAAAGAAAAGAAAATACAACTCTATTCTGACCATGACAATTTTTTCAGTTATGGGCCCTGAACTCTGAGCCTGGGCACTGTCCCTTAGCTCTTCAACTCAAGGCTAGCACTCTACCACGAGCCACAGCACCACTTCCGGCTTTTTCTGTTTATGTGGTGCTGAGGAATTGAACCCAGGGCCTCATGCATGCAAGGCAAGCGCTCTACCACTGAGCCACCTTTCCCTACCCCAAGACAAATTTTTAAGAGCATAACCAATAGCATACTTTTTTCTTTCTTTCTTTATTTGTTTATTTTTATTGTAAAGGTGATGTACAGAGAGGGGTTACAGCTACATAAGTCAGGTAATGAGTACATTTCTTTTTGTCAATTCTTCCCTTGCTTTCTCCCAGTTTTTCCCTCCTGGATCCCCTCACAAGTTATATAGTTCATTTTCAACATTATGTCTAGTGAATATCACTGCTGCATTTGTTTGTCCTTTGTCCCATTTCTGTGCTCCCCCTTACTCTCCCCAAAACAGATAAACTTATATACAAGACAAAAGGTACAAAAATCAAAAACACTTACAAAGGAGAAAAACGTAAAACCAAATCAAAGACAAAATGCAAAATAACAAAAAAAAACATTGTTTCCATTTCTTGGAGTTCATTTAGGTACACATAATTATATGTGATAATATACACATAGCTATTGAGCCTTTGGGATTCTCTCCTACAAATATCTTCCTTTGGTCTCACTGTGTGAATGAACAAACACATTTTCAAAAGATGAGAAATTTTCATTAAAGGAAATTCGGAAAGGAAATTTATTTCAGATGGAAAGTACAAGATGAAAGATAAAGTGATAAGAAAAAATGGTAAATAAATCTAAATCAATACTGACTTTAAAGATAATAATGATGATGACTTGTAAGGCTATCAATGTGATGGTAAAACTAAATATTTGATACCTGGAACTCAAAAAATTAAATCCCCCAACAACAAATCCTCAAAGAAACAACTGCCCAATAAATAAGTGGGCTAAAGACTTAAAGAGACTTCTCTGAAGAGGAAAGAAGGATGGCCAATAGACACATGAAGAAACGCTCAACCTCCCTAGCCATAGAAGAAATGCAAATCAAAACAACATTGAGATACTACTTCACCCCAGTTAGAATTGCTATCATTAAGAACTCTAATAACAACAGATGAGGAGATGTGGACAGAAGGGAACCTTACTGCATTGTTGGTGGGAGTGTAAACTTGTTCAGCCACTTTGGAAAGTAGTATGGAGGTTCCTCAAAAGACTCCACATAGAGCTCCCCTATGACCCAGCAATCCCACTTTTGGACATTTACCCAAATGATCACAAACAAGGCCACACTAAAGCTACCAGCATGACTATGTTTATTGCAGCATTATTTACCATAGCTAAGATCTGGAACCAACCCAGATGCCCCTCAGTAGATGAATGGATCAAGAAAATGTGGTATATATACACAATGAAATTCTATGCCTCCATCAGAAAGAATGACATTGGCCCATTTGTTAGGAAATGGAAAGACTTGGAAAAAATTATATTAAGTGAAGTAAGCCAGGCCCAAAGAAACTTAGGTCCCATGGTTTCCCTCATTTGCAATAACTAGTATATGTCTGAGTCAAGCAGAAAAGGTCAGATAAGTTGATGTTAGGGAAATGAACCCTAAGATATGTATTCAAATGTTTTTTTTTCTTTCAGGTGATTGTTTCTAACACATTTACAAGATGATTTCTTTGTTGCTTTGTATGTCCCTCCCCCACAATATAACCCCTGCTTTCACTGTATTTGAGGTTGGTATAATTTGTGGAGGGGAAGGGAAAAAACAAATCATTTAAATAGAGATACAGTTGGACCCATTGCAACAAAAATGAGATGTACAAGTCGTTATGTGGAAAAACGAACTTTACAACTTTGGTGGGAGGGAGGAGGATTGTGGGGGTGCAGGGGGAATATGGGAAAGGATGGGAAAGGGAAACAAAGGAGGAGGCTACAATGCTTGATAAGAAATGTACTCACTATCTTGCCCATGTAATTTTAACCCCTCTGTACAGTATGTTCACAAAAAATAAAAATAAAAAAAGAATTTAGACTAAAAGAACAATAAAAAATAATGTATTTTATTTTTATTTTTTTGAAAGTATGAAAAACAAACAAAATATTGGACAGAAAATACAAAATGTTATTGAAATCAATTCAATTATATCAGAAATACAATGGGAAAAATGAAAAGATAAAACAAGCTGTTTACCAAAAGAATTTTTAAAATATATCAACGCAGAAAGCAAAAATAAAACAATAAAACAGAACATATTATGTTATATTCATTTCCCCCCAAACTGGTATCATAGTGATAAGCTTGTAAAAATATGGTCATCAAACATAAAGAAAAAATAATTAACCATGTTTTCAGAGGTATTGACCCAAATATCTTGGAAAGACACTAGGATAAACAGACTAAGCTAAAGAAAGGAAAGAAGATAGAGAAGAAGACAGAAAAGGAAGGAAACAGAACAAAAAAAGATTTGAAAAATACATCAATGAAGATCAGAAGGTAGGTAGGTAAGTAGATGGATGGATAGATAGATAGATAGATAGATAGATAGATAGATAGATAGATGGATAGATAGATAGATTGGTATAATATACAGAAACATGGATAAATACATGGCTACATAGATAATCAATTAATATTTATAATTTCCAGGAGTAGAGAAATGCAGCTTCTTTTTGAATGTACACAGAATATTTATAAAAACTTTTCACCTACTGACACCAGAACAGTGTGTCAACTGAATTTCAAAGGACTGGTACCAGTTATCTTATCAATTCCATTCTCTGACCACAATATAGTTAAGTTAGAAATCATAAATTGACTTAGATCTAGTCTGGAGTTATTAACTTAAATGTATACATTATCTCAATAACATTCCTTTGAATAAGATATGCGTCAATGGAAAAAATTATAATGGATAAATAGTTTAAACTAAAAGATAAAATAGCCAGACGCTTGTGGCTCACTCCAGTAATCTTAGCTACTCAGGAGGCTGAGATCTGAGGATCATGGTTAGAAGCCAGCAAGGTTAGGAAAGTCTATGAGACTCTTATCTAATTAACTACTAAAAACTGATAATGCAACTATGGCTCACTGGTCAGCTAGCCTTGAGCAAAAAAGCTCAGGGACAGCACCCAGGCCCTAAGTTCAAGCTCTTCAACTTACCAAATATAACAATAATACTACCATGCTATGATGGCTCACACCTGTAATCTTAGCTTCTCAGGAGGCAGTTCAGGCAGAAAAATCTACCTCCAATATAACTAGCAAAAAGCTAGGTTGGAGACATGACTCAAGGTTCTGAGTTTAAACCCAGAACTGGCCAAAAAGAAAAAAAATCATAAAAGAGTGTATCCAAATGAAATGGAATGGTAATTTTTACCCAGATGGAATTTATAGAATTAAATGCTAATATAAAAAAGAAGAAAGATGATCATTTAATGAGCTAAGTAATAGTAGACACCTAAAGCAAATGAAAGCATCCTAAAGATGAAAGCAAATTTCAAGGGGAAATAACTTCATGCAATGGAGAAAAAAATATCAAAGCCCAGTTCTTTGAAAACTTCAGGCAAAAGTAATCAAGAAAAACATGAAAGAATCTATGAATAAATAATTTCAGAATTAAACAGAAACTTTAAGTGCTGCAAATATTAAAAAGGCAATACAAAGACATTATGAGCAGTATTGTACTGATAAACTAGAAAACTTCAATAAGATGCATAAATTCAGTAAAAAAATATAACTTGCTAAGATAAAATTTTTAAAAAAATCAAATTCTGAATGGTGCTATAGCCATGAAAGAAACTGAAGCTATAGTTAGGAGGAAACCACTGGGCCCATGGAGTTTCCTAAAGAGTGTGTTAAAGATACAGATTCCCACTCCTCCAGGGAACAAGCAGGGGGCTCATTTTATGAGGCTTGTATAACCCAAACAACAAACTCACCACAACAGAAACACGAAGGAAAATTCATGAATCTAAACATAAGGACCCCTCAACTTATATTAGCAAACCCAATCCAACAACCTCTAAGAAAACACTGTATCATGATCAAGTAGGGTTTATCTTAAAAATTCTAAGATAGATTTAATATTTTAAATGGATGAAAGCAAATCATATGTTCACAGATCAAAGGAAAAATATTAGGTCTATCTTTGACATGCAGAAAAATGTGATAAAACTAAACATGTATTCAAGATATTTTAAGAAAAAGATCAAGCCAGAAATAGAAAATTCCTCCATCCAATAACGCAAGCATTACAAAGCAGTGACAAATGAAAAAGTATTACCTGAAGATGAGGAATAGATAAAGGCTCACTGTCACCTTTCCAAGAGCAGCAGTCACTGTAGGGCCCAGTTGCCATGGAAAAAGACATAGAAAACATGATATAACAATTCCGGTCAGCACTTGTACATAATGTGACTTACCATACAGAAATCTCTAAAATCTATAGAATCTATATTATTAGAATAGGCAAATTTAGAATTACTCTCTTATTAATTAATTACTGGATGGAGTCAATTCTAAAGCTTACATTTTTAAGTACTAACCACAATGCTATAAAAAATGTCATTTACAAAAGCCAGGTAGTGATGGCTCATGCCTGTAATCCTGGCTACTCAGGAGACTAAGATCTGAGCATCGAGGTTTGAAGCCAACCCAGGCAGGCAAATCCATGAGACTCTTATCTCAAATACAGTAAATTACAAACAAAAAAAAGTAGAGCATTAGCATTGAGTGAAGCTTACTTAAAATTATCTCAAGAACTTAAAAGCCCACAAAATAAATTTATTATGTACTTGACCTATTTGGGCAAAATTATAAACTTAACCAAAAGATATTAAACTGTTACTATGTGTCTCCCCAAAGCCCTTGGGAGGAGGTGGGACATTTTAGGAGTCAGGGATAGTAGGAGGTTTTGGTGAGGGTGCTTCTCAAAGATGGTTATAGAACCTCAACTTTTTCTTTTTGTTTCACTTCCTGGTAGCCATGATGTGAGTAGTTTTTTCCACTATTTGTTCCCCACATGATGTGCTATCTTACCACCACCCTAAAAGCAATGGAGTTAACCTACCACAGGCTGAACCCCCTCCCCAAACTGTGTGCCAAAATAAATCTATACTCCTCAAGACATTAGATTACCATCTGTTCAAACACTAATCCCATTGTGAGGGTTCCACATTCATGGCCTCATTTAAACATACTCACCTGCCAAAGGTCCTTTCTTCTAATACCATAGCATTGGGGATTATGACTTTTATAGATAAATATGCTGGGATACATTCAGCCCATAATAGGCTGAGTCTCACTCTCTATTTTTAGTATCAAAGCTATCTCAGTCCTGGCCTGCCCATCACAGTTTACTTGTTCTGGAGCTGCCCTCTCCTACATACTCCCTCTGAAATTTACATAGAACCTACCATGTTGGTTTTCTGGTCACAATTGATTGTCTAGGGGGAAGGACCTAATCCAAGTTGAACCAATCATACAGACTCTCATTATAATTCTCTTCCAGAACAGGGCTCAGGATAGGCTCACTTTGAGCCCTCTTGTGGGATTTAAAAATTGCGTCCAGAAAACATATGCTACAGTCCTCTGTGCAAGGTGATGCCAGGAAACCTTGTTCAAAGGTCTGGACAGGCATGGCATTGCCATGGTGGGGTGAAAAAGAATAAACCATTTTGGAAACAAAATCCCATGGAGAACTAGGGTAACCTGGTAACCTCTCTAATAGATATCACATGCTCCGTCCTGAGGCATAACACTAAGAGGAGGCTGGGAAAGGAAATGAGCAGCCTCCAGCTTCAATCCTCTGTAACAGAACTCCCCATCCCACCACAGTTATTCAGTCTTTAGACCTGATTGAATTATTTGCTCACATCTAAAACTTTGGAGATACCTCTTTGGGTTTTCTAGAGTCCCTTAAAATGTATATTCTTTTCAAAGATTTCCTTTTAAAATTAGGGTTTTTGTTCCTACAAATAACAGTACGCTGGAAGCATGCAATTCTGACTGCTTCCAGTTGGAACAATTCTCCTAACTAACCTGTCTTCATCTAACCTTCCCATGTCCCCAACCAAAGCCACCTGTCAGATGCTATTTACCATTCTCTCTATACCTTTCTTCCTTTCATCCTTTTCCTTTCTTTTTTTGCATCAATTATTTTCACAAAAGGGTATCATTTTAACATGCTCATTTATGTGTATAAATCTTCCTCATCCTAACCCTTCCTAACCTAGTTTCAGTAAGTTTTCTTGTTTTAGTTTCACATATTGCAAGCACACTCAACTCTGTTGGGGGGGTGAAGTTGAAGCATGTCTTTAGGGGACTGTAAATACTAGTGGATTGAAGTGGATGAATGGAGAGGGGGGAAAAAGGCAAATAAAGTCTGTATCATTTACTTATGGATAACAAGGAAATTGGCTGGGAGAATCCTATATTTCCTAAACTTTGCTCCTTTGTAGAAGAAAAGGATGATCTTTAGAACTAAGAAGCAAACAAAATCTGTGGGAAATAAGGTGAGATTGCCATTTTGAAACCAGAGATTATTAGCTCCTATACACTTGTGATAGCGTATCACTCTGAGTGATAACTGGCTTGGTCCTTTCATGATTTGAAAAAAGCCATAAACTATCCTGGACACTACTCAAAGTCAAGCTCAAGGTCAACAGTACTCAATGGACAGGATTCTGTTCATTCTATAGAAAATTTACTCTAAAATCTTAGTTGTAACTGAGACTGGGTAATTAAGCAAGAACAGGAATTTATCACAGACTATAGGTTAAGGATCCCAAGATCAAGGCATTGCAGATGCTGTTTTTGTTGAGGACCAGGTCTTTGCTTAAAAGATGACACTTTGAACTCTTCATCTGCAATGAGGAATGAATCTTGTGTACTCACATGGCAGGAAAGATGGAAGGAGAGGAAAGAACCACCTCATTCTCTTCAATGTTTTATAAAGTACTAATCCTATCCAGCCAGCTCTCTGCCTTCCACAAGCTTCATCTTATAATGCTGTTGTATTAAGGATTAAGTTTCAACATGAATTTTGGCAAAGACATAAACATTAAAACCATGGCAACTATGTGTGGAAAATTAAAACATGAGGCTTTCTTATGAAAGGCAAAGATTCTTCTTTGTATCCCTGGAAGGTTTTAGCAGGAATGTCAAGTTCCAGTTCTCATAATAGCAAAATAAAAAGTCTCCAAGAAATACAAACATAATCATTCAGGAAAGAGTATTTGGATGCCCCAAAGGTATGTTTTCATTAGTAGGGTCTAGTAGGATGTGAATAAAACATCATATATCTTATTTATCCAGCAGTATTGGGCTGCCCACATCAACATGATTTCTCACAGTTTCTAATACAAAAATGGAATTTAGTAACTCAGTTTTCATCTGCTATCCTGTGCTTTTTCATTCCCAGTCAGCCACTTTATAAAAGTCATTACACCCCTCCTTCTTCATCCAATCCTAATGTATTACACTAACTGCCAGCATTAAGTAAGTAGGAGATGAAAACAGGAAAGGCTTTCAAAATAAAAGAAGTATAACAGCTCTTCATTTAGTGTTTAATATGCAAAGTGCGTGTTATATGGACTAGTGTGGCTAAAAATACATCATCTAATTTAATAATAAGATTGTGCAAAACGTGTTATTACCCTTTGGTAAATGAAGAGTCTGTCACAGAGATGCCAAGGGGCTTGTGTGTCTTACTTCTCTATTTCTCAAATAAATCAAGCTCCTGCCACCTCTAGAACTTACATCTTCCAACTCTGGCAGTTTCTGTAACAGCGTTCTTGGTTTTCAAGGACTGACCTCCAGTGTCCTTTCAGAGGTATGTGCTAGGCATCATGTCTGTGTTCTCTTCCCTGTCCTCTCCTTCAGACTACCTTGCTGCTTCTTATATTGCACACTAAGTTGAGTGAAACTTTGGTTTTATCAGTCTTGGAATTTTTCACTTGGCTCAGAAACCTCCTCTTGTTAAAAGAAAAAAAAATAAACTAAAGATCAAATTCAGCCAGCTTTTCATAAACACACGTCCCTCCTCACAGATTTAGCCAACTATGAATTGAAAAAAACTTTTAGAACGTGTCAGAAAGTTTTGAAAAGCAAAACTTGAATTTGCTATACATCAAACACTATACTACACTTAGGCAAATGAAATGATGTGTAGGGACACACTAGTTATGTCTACCATTAGGCCACTGACCCCCAATGTCTCTCCAACCCCTCGTTTTTGAGCCTTGCTCACCTCGAGAGTCCTGTTCTACTGTGTCACCAGACTGAGGTGGTTGTATCTGCCCTGAGCATGTTAAACATTTTTCTGGTCATCATTCACTAAGCAATGTAGTTTATAATGACTGTTTACATTTTTTCAATAAGTGTATGATATGTGTACCCTAAGAGGTAATGGAGTCAATCCCTCGGTACATCCAAGGATGCTATCTTACTGCCTGGGGCATGTCAGCCTTTTCTGTGGTTTCATCACTCCACCTGTTGGACATCAACATCACAAATATCATAAATGTGATATCTTATGGCTCAAAGAGGAATATAGAAGTAAACTAGCCTAAGCTGTAGAGTATGTACAAAAGAAAGAGTAGTTATTATATGGTGAAGACGTGAGAAAGCCAGCTGAGCCAATAGTGGCCAGGTGCAAAGAGTGGAAGCATAGTAATCATAGAGTTTGGGTGAACACAGGCAAGGTAGTGTTTAACCACCTAAGAGTTAGGATGGGGTATTAATAAAGATGATAGAGGAATTGTTGTGGTTGGGAGGAGATCTTGATAGGAGTAGTATGATACATGGTGGTAGCAGAAGTTGCAGTGGGGAGGGGGTGGTGGTGTCAAAGATAGGTTTCATACTTTGGTTTTTTATGTAACCTCAGGTCACCCAGCTGTCAAGTCTACTGGTCCATCCTCAGATTTTCATCAAGTTGTTACCTGGTTAAGATCATCTAAGAGTACCCCAATCACAGAGTTCTTGAACATCACCCTCATCCCTTGGGACACTTGAAATACTTCATGAAATATTGTTTAAATACACACACAATTCAGGGTGAGGAAGCCATGATTTAGAGAGAAGGTGGTGGACAAGCCCACAGCAAGCAGATGTGGTGCCAAGCACAAGGTCCCTACAAGGTCCCTACAGGCCCACCTCCTCCCAAGTATCTCAATTGCCAGCTTCTAGAGAAGCCAGCTGAGAACCACATTGCTTACTCTGCACTGTTCTCAGGCAGCTGACCAGCAAATTATAAATAGCTCAATTGGCCCTGGCAACAGCCAGACAGACATGCAAGCAGAGGCCACTGGTAATGACAGAGGAATCTGGGGCCTGATCATGTCACCTTCAAGTACCTTAAGAGCAGAAAAAGCCCCAGAGTATAATAGGACTGTCTGCTGAGCTGTGGATGGGGCAAATATTATAAAACAGGGAATTTCTCCAAGAAGCCCATTTGCAATTGTCTGGTTTCAGCCAATGAGAAGCAAGCAGATCACAGCAAATCAAACATAGCTTCCTCCCTCCTCAACCACTTTATAAGGAAAGAAGCATTAGCCTGCTTTCTTCTACTTGCCACGGGGCCTCTCCAAGCAGAGGTCAACACTTCAAGAGTGCTTTGGATAATGCGGGTAAAGCCTTCAAACCATCTTCCAAAAAAGGAAGAGTTTGAAACAAAGAGATATGTACCATATAGGGGTGAAACAGGCCATCCACCCAAGGCCAGGAGCTTTATGAGAAAAGCTGGAGCCTGATGCCATGTCTTCCTTTCTATTCCTGCGGAGCTGACCATATGTTAGAGTACTGCAAACCCAAGAAGTTAATTCAAAACAATGGTAGACTCTGGGAAAATGGCAGCAAACTGAAGAAGTAAAAATACACCTTGTGAAGGGATTCTGGATACAGGCCAGTAGATCCTGGCCTCATATTTGCGTACGGAATATATCTGCATGGTTGAGAATTTTAAGTGCAAAATTTCAAAAGCTTAGACCAGAAAGCATGGATCCCTTTGATCTTTCTCTCCATCAGTCACATCACAGGAGCCCTGTGCTTCCCTGTGGCCATTCGATACTTTCACATGAAGTAAAACGTTCAATTGTCCATTTTGGCCTTAGGATATCTCATGTCATGTACAAGCCTCAAAATAAGTCTTGCAAAATGCCTGTTTGTAGTAGCGAACCTGTGGGTATAATCATTTGTCAAGATTAAGAATAGGTGCACAAGAAACTCACCATCCTGCCTGGCACAGAGCCACCTCTCCAAATTTGTTGTTCTTTGCTGGGTACCAGAGGCTCACACTTATAATACTTAGCTACTCAGGAGACTGAAGGACTGAGGATCATGATGCAAAGCCAGCTTAGGCAGAAAATTTCATGAAACTCTTATTTCTAATTAACCACCAAAACAAACAAACAAAAAACACAACAACAACAACAACAAAAACCGTAAGTGGAGCTATGGAGCTGGCATAAGTTGAAGGGTGCCATCTTTGAGTGAAAATGCTTAGGGACAGTGACCAGGCCCTGAGTTCAAGCCTCAGTAAACACACACACACACACACACACACACACACACACACTTCTTTTCATGTAGGCACTGGGAGATGGCTCAGGCCTGTGATCCTAGCTAGATCAAGATCAAGAAATCAGTAGGCTGAGATCATGGTTCAAACTAGCCCTGACAGAAAAGTCCATGAGACTCCATTTCCAAAAGAACCAGCAAAATGTGGGGCTGGAGTCATGGCTTAAGTAGTATATTACCAGCTTCAATGTGAAGTCCTGAGTTTAAACTCCATTACCACCAACACAAAATCTGGTTCTTCCTTGTGGCCCAGGACTCATGGACTCCCCAGGAATTTCCCCTGAGGTATGACGAAGCCCTCAATTTTCAGAGCCCCTAGCTCCCTCCCACAGAATCAACCTCCCTGCATTTTTCCTGGTGGACCCAGCTCCATTGGTCCAATGGCCCCCTGGGAACCCCTCAAGCCTGGCTGCAGAGCAGGCGATGACCTGCCCAATACCCTCATTCCTTGAAGATGCACTTGGCTGCTGCAAGAACATTGTGAATGCCAACAGGGATAAAGCAGAAATGACTCGGATGGCCCGTACTGTGTTTGGAATATGTCAAATACCCGTTCCTGTGCCTACCACCTGCTCTGTGGCTGAGGATAGCAGAGCCTCAACAGCTCACCTACCAGCAGAACCCAGGTATTAGTCCATTTTTTGCTGATGTAACAAAGCACGTGCTATGTGGGGATGAGAAGAGGGCTATAGGCAGCCAGGGCTTGCCAGCCTGAACACAGAGGAAAGAACTGGGAAACAGCCAAGATTGGAAGAGGGTAGACCTCTCTTCACCACCACTCCTCCTCCTTCCTTCTCTCAGCTATTTTTTCTCCTTTTTCACTTCCTCTCCAGCACGTTTAACTTCTCACTTCCTCCCACTTGTTTCCTTTCCCTCACTTGCTTTCTTCCTTCTGAGGGCTCCATCCTCTCTCCCACCCTGAGATGAATGTCCTGATATAACCTCATCTCCAGTCTGATGCCTGTACTACCCAGGGGAGATTGGACTGTACCCGTATCATTGAGCACTCACACAGGAGGCTAGCATTCAGAAACAGTGTGTGCAGAAGGATCTAACTTGATTGTGTGAGTTGCCAGGATACATAAACCAGGAAACCACATGTCAGAGAAGGAAGCCCTGGAGCCTCCTTACCCCTATAAGCATACTGACTCAGCGGCAATCCCCAAGTCCCTTTGTGAGAAATTGAAAATTCTTTGAAGGAAGGCTCCTGCTCTTGAGAGGAAAGGGATGCAACGAAGACAGAAAGAAGATTCCCTGTTGGCAGAGACCCTGCCCCTATGATGGTGTCATATGATCAGGAATAGATCTCTGGCTTCCAGCTTTGCCCCAAGTATGGAAGGGTTTCTTTCATGCAAGGGTTTGGCTCAGCTCCAGGTGGAGCTACCCAGAGGTCTGACCTTGATCTTACTATACTTTGAGCTCAGACAGATCCATCACAGCCCAGAAGCCTGGGGTCATTAGTCTTTTTACTAATTCAGTACAGAGCAAGAAGACAAAGTCCAGTTATCTGCTCTCCTTTGGAGAGAAACAAAATTGATTAGGCCCCCAAAACCTCTCGCTAGGCTAGTTTAGTGTGCTGTTCTACTCCAGGTTAAAGAGATAGGTGCTGATTTTTCTAATATACAAATACCAACACAGAGAGTCAAAGTAAATGTAGAACCAGGCATAGATGGTCCCAACAAAGAGCAAGAAAACTCCTAATGAGGTAATATGATTTACCTCACAGAAAACTAAAGAAAAATATTATTCTAAACACGTTTATTGCTGTTGATAGAACAATGCATTAAACAACATGAAATTTTCAACAGATAGAAAGCATCACAAAGTACCAAACAGAAATCTTGGAGGCAGAGCCAGGTAACTCCTGTCTGTAATCCTAGCTACTTTGAAGGCTAAGAAGAAGAGAATCTCTGTTCATGGACAACTAGGCAGAAAAAGTTCACACGATCCCTTCTGAAAGTATAGCTCTGCAGATGGCAGGCACCTGTCATCCTAGCTCTGTGGATGACTGGAAGGATCACAGTTCCACACTGTCTCAGGCAGGGAAGTCTACATGACTGAGTATCAGTGGAAGAAGATGGGCATGGCAGCACACACTTGTCAACATGCCAACAATGGAGAGGCTAAAAATAGCTCAATGGATTTCCAGGAGCACACTTAAGTAGGAAGCAAGATGCTGTCTCATAAAAGGACTAGAGACATGGCTTATTTTAGAACATCTGCCTGGAGAGCAAAAGGCCCTGAGTTCAAATCCCAGTATCATAGGAGGGAAGGAAAGGGGATGGAAGAGAAGAGGAAGGGAAGGGAGGGGAGAGGGGAGAGGAGAGAGGAGGGACAAGAGGAGAGGGGAGGGAAGGGAAAGAAAGGGGAGAAGAGGAGAGGAGAGAGGAGGAGAGGAGAGGGGAGGCAGGAGAGGAGGGGAGAAGAAGAGAGGAGAGGAGAGAGGAGATATCTTGGATGTGAAGGACACCATCACTGAACTAATTAGAAGAATTACAAGAATTCAGCAGTAGACTAGATCAAGTAGAAGAAAAGATCAGTTAACTGAAAGTCAGATCATGGGAAATAGTTTCATCAGAGTGGGAGAAAAAGAGAAAAGTACTCTGTGGAGAATGCTCTGAAAGCATTCTGCCCTCCTAGGCCTCCAGGAAGGAAAGCACTGAAGATTCCTGAGATGCCCTCCTCCTGGCTTTTCCATTGTACTGATGAAAGCACTTGGCTTCTTTTTACCCATGCTAATCTCTTCAGCAAGCACCTGCCTGGCTGCAACCTTTTCTTGACTCCTCTGTTCAGGATATGAATTTTCCAACTCCTCAAGCTCTATTTTCTTTTCCTCAAAATAAATATTAAAAGCAGCACACATGCGACAGCCTGAATTCTTTGCTGCATAGCAGTTTCCTCCATTAATGACCACCAGAGTCCCCAAAAACTTCGTGCAAGAAGTGGATCAGTCAGGGGCTTAGGGGGCTGATCACCTGGCTGCCCTGAACTGCTGAGACTTGGGATGATCTCATGCTTTGTAACTCACTTGAAGAATGAGAGGGTGGATCCTAGCCAGGGTTAAGATACTAGCCACTTTTTGGGATCCCTCAAGTGAAACTTGTTCATGGAGACTCAAAATGACAGTGGTCCCTAACAAGAACAATTGAAGATCAGATGCTCCCAACTAACAGCTTCACCTCAGAGGATCCTTGACAATTGAAATTGGGTCCCAATTGCCTCCTAATCTACCAGTTGCCATGAAGTACAAGGGACAGAAAAGTGAATGTATACCATAGCAAGGCAATCACCCAGGCCTAATATGTGAAAAGCTAACTAGCACAGAATGAATAGCTCAGATTTCTTAGTAAAGAAATAGGAGGAGGAGAGGGAGAAATCACAGAGAATCAATGAAACTGGAGACTTCACCAGGCACAGCATGCAAATTGTAATGGATACCTGTCCAAACAAGAATCTCAATGTCATTTTTTTAATTGTGAAAATACCGTACGGAAGGGTTACAATTACATGGGCATGGTAATGAGTACATTTCTTATCAAGCATTGTTGCCTCCTCCTTTGTTTTCCCTTCCCATCACCCCCCCTCCCTTCCCCCCCTCCCAGGTCCCCTTCCCCCCCTCCTGCCCCTACCAAGTTGTAAAGTTCGTTTTTCAACATAACGTCTTGTACATCTCATTGTTGCAATGGGTCCACCTGTATCCCTATTTAGAAAAATGGCAAGTCCGGGTATCTCAACTCCCACTCATGATAATCCGGTGACAGAACAGTTACTGAATAATCCAGAGGAGAGTTCCCAAAAAGCTCTACAAACACTACTGGTAAGCATGGTGAATGAAAAGATTGAAAACCTGCAAGGGATTCAACATGAGCATGATAGGGAGAGAGAGGAGGCAAACCAAAGATTAATACAGGAATCTCGTGAGCGTGAGGAAGCTACTCAAAGATTGATACAGGAATTGCGTGAGCAGGCTGAGAACAGTCCAAGAGAAAGTCAGGAAGGGTGTGAGCAGGCTGAGAACAGCCAAAGAGAACTACAGGAATTGCGTAAACATGAGGAAGCTAATCAAAGAGTAATTCAGGAATTGCGAGAGCGGGATGAGACTAGACAAATAGAGGCATCAATAGAGGCATTCATGGAATCCATAAACAGACAGCTCAAAGTCATTTTTGAGGGGTAAAAATGGTGAAAATAGAATGTGGGCTGGATGTTACCTAATATTCAACAGTAATTGCTCATTCTTTCAGGTACCATCCTTTGCTACATACCAAACCATAACATGACGGTTAAAGTATTAACCAATCATCTAGCCTGCAATGTTACCCAAAGTCAGCTGGGTGGTTCTTCTGATGAATATGTTTGTTGCCAGCTGAGGTCCTTCCTGTTAACTGTTCAAATGAGATCCCAAATGGTCTGGAACATGCTAAAAAAAATACTTCCTTCACATGTCTGGTGCCTTCAATGCAGCACTGAAAGTCCTGTAGCTTCCTAGACCATTCTCAATGCAGTCTCTATATCCCTAGTCAAGCCTAAGAACTCATTACATAGAAACTATGTCCCAGAAGAAAAAAAGAAGATGCACCCAAGCTGATTAGGCTTTAATGGGAAGCCCTTGGACTGCTAGAGCAGGCATCCCTTGTCCTATAGCTGGACTGTAATAAGAGGGATAAGTGAAGTCCATCCGCTGAACCAAAAACCAGCATGAGTGTCTGGTGCCTGAGCCCTGGCCAGATTCTCCTACGGCCTCATTTCCATGGTAAATTCTTTCACTCTACAAGAGGGAGGGAAAGCAGAGGATTACTGGGGATATGTGAAGCATACAGGAAATGTTCTGCCAATCATCAGCCCACTAGTATGGAAATGTCCCTACTGAGTTTTCAAATGAGCTTACCAGGTTGAGGGGGGCAGGGAAATGCTGGAATGGAGGTCTTAAAAAGTGGGAGTTAAGTGGTAGAGCAGTTGGTCTCATGTGAGAGACTACAGGTTCCATTCTGGAACAAAAAATAAGATTACTCTATCCTGCCCTAGGTGTCATAGGCCTGTATCTCAGTCCAAGATAGCCATGGGTCTGCAATTCAAATAACAAGCAAACCATAAGCAAACTGTTTGCAGGAAAAGCTACATCTTAGTCTGCTTTCTTACAGCTGCATGTGTGGCTTCTCCAACCTCCTCCTTCATGCCTATGTGTTGACAGCAGGTTTTATTCACTGGGTGCCAGTCATTTGCAGGTTGTAGATGATGGTGTGAAGAGGACTCAGCCTTTACTAAATAGCTTTCCTCAAAATGGAGAGTTAACCAGCATCTCACTGTGGTCTGTCTCAAGCTAATGAGTAGAGCTCTACTAAATGGCAAGTCCAGGCCCAGATTTGGGAAACAGGCTGACCTATCACAGGAAATTACCTGCAATCATTCACAAGAGCTACAGTGATGGGGAGAGTTTCCCCAGTGGCAGAGGCAGGGGGCCTAGGTAACTCCTCCTTGACCTTGTGGGCTCCTTTCTTCCCACCTATGGAAGTGGATGAATACAGGCTGTGGGATCTTAGGCCTCACAGCCATTCTGTGCCAGTTTGTTCTGGTTCTCCTCCCTCCCAAACCCTGGGCTTTCTGCAGAAAACATGAATGCATAGGCAGACAGCAGCAGGCTCTCCACTTGAAGCAGAATTACTGAAGGGAACTCCTGATCTCCAGTTAAAGAAATCTTAACAACACACATTCTTCTTTCTACCACTGGACAACCAGAACCAAGTTGACTTGGCAGACTGATGTGTCTCTTCTAACCCCCAGATTTAAGACTTTCTTTTTGTGAGTTAGTAACAGATCCGTTATCATTTCACAGTGTACTCTTTTCTCTTTCACATACTCCCTATCCCTCTGTCTCTGTCTCTGTCTCTCTATCTTTCTCTGTGTCTCTGTCTCTGTCTCTCTATGTCTTTGCCTCTCTGTGTGTCTCTCTCTGCATGTGTCTGTTTCTATTTCTCTGTCTCTGTCTGTCTCTGTCTCTTTCTCTGTCTGTCTGCCTGTCTGTCCCCCCCACCTCCTCTCTTTCTCTCTCTCTCTCTCTCCCTCTCTACTTGTTTATAGTACTTAGGAGTGAGTAAGAGCTTCATACATGTTAGACAACTGCTGTATGAGTGAGCTACATCTCCAGACCAGGATGTGTCTTAATCAAACCCCAAGATAGGGACACAAGAGGTTTTATGTTTCTTGCTGTTGTTTTTAATGTATTTATAATGTACTGTGTGATTGTTTTGTTTCTTTGGTATGTTCTTCCCCCATGGTATTTGATTCTGGTGCCCTGAATCTTGTAAATAGATGTACAAGACACTACGTTGAAAAAAAACTTTACAGCTTGGGGGAGGAGGGGGGAGAACAAAGGAGTGGGTAACAATGCTTAACAGGAAATGTACTCATTACCTTACTCATGTAACTGTAACCCCTTTGTACAGTATCTTACATACACTTAAAAAAAAGAATTTAAAAAAAGCTCATGGCAAGGATGTTTCATTTGAATAATCCTAGCTACTTAGGAGGTTGAGATCTAGAGGACTGAGGCTCAAGGACAACCTAGGGAGAAAATTTAAAGAGATTTAATTTCTAAAATAACCATGAAAACTAGGTAAGTTGGCTCAAGTGTCGAGCACTAGCTCAACAAGCAATCCTAACAAGCAAATGGTTCCGAATTCAAATTACAATACCTGCAAAATTTTTAAAACAAAGTTTTAGCAAAGTGAGAAGACTTTTGTGAGTAAAGTGATTCTCTGAGCAATCCCCTGGGTTACAGCTGTCCCCCTGCTGACAGCTGGGGTGCAGAACCTCAACCAAGGACCCACAGTGGTGGATAGAATGGTTTGGAAGGGTTAGATGTGCCATATGAGGGAATCAAAGGCAAAAGGAATGCTTTAGCACACAGCAAGTCTATATGCTGCATAAAAGTTCTTAGAGAAGAGCCAGAAAAGAAGGGGGCAGTAACTCAAAGAAGGCCAGGGAGCAAGTGGAAGCCAGGTCTGGGAGCATACCCAGAGTGGCCCTCCAGTCATGGAAAGACTGATAGCCCCAGGTCTGAGGTCTCTGCCTTCCCCCTGCACTGTTGAAAGAGGAGGGTTCCAGCCCTCATCCCCCACCCTCCCAATCCAACCAACATCTGTTCTAGAACAGCTCAAATCTCACCCTGCTGCCAATGTTCCCTGCTCAGTGTGTATGTAGCAGAAGGTAGCAAAGTAGATGCCAAGTCACTGGTTCATTTACACCCCAGTGGGGGCACTATAGAAGGCATGACCAGTGGGGGTGGGCATCTCCCCTGCAGCACCTGCTCTGGCAAGGTGCTTAAATGTCCAGGCCACCTTGTGACTTTACTGCATGACAGAAATTGAAGACAAGGAAAACAAGGACACTGAAGTTCAAAAAGGTGAAGTAGTTTGCCCAAGAACTAGCTTCCTGATTCCAACAACTCTCCATTCATACAACACACAAAAAGACAGCCAGGGCTCAGGTAGGTGGGAACAGGAGTAGGGACTGCCTTCCACAGAAGAAAGTGGGCAGGAAGAGAAGATGGTTAGTGGGCACCAGCACCAGCATTGTTTAAGTGCTCAGACATGAATGTCTTAGTTGATGGATAGGAGTGTGCAGAATGATTTAGAAAATACTTGAGGAAGAGGAAGGGAAGGGAAGGGGAGGGAAGGGAAGGGGAGGGAAGAGAAGAGAAGAGAAGAGAAAAGGGGAGAAGAGAAAAGGGGAGAAGAGAAGAGAAAAGGGGAGAAGGGAGGGGATGATGGGGTGAAAGAAGATACTCCACAAGGTTGGAAGAAGGTTTATAATTATAATGCCAGGTAAAGACGCCAGCTAAGCACAGCCCCAGTGAAAGACACCAGATGCTGTCTGAGACTATGAGGAGGTAACTGGCGTTCTGGGAGCAAGGGGAAGATTCCCTCTATCCACACAAAGGTAGGTTGGCACTCCTCTATGAGTCCCCATAGATATGGAGTCACATGACATAGTAGACTTGAGTCTACTCCACTGTGAGTAGAGTAACTCCACTGTGGACTAGATGGGACTCCTGGCATAGAAAGGGGCTATGAGAGGGCAGTGGGTGGTATGTTGAAGCAATGGAAAGCTACCCTGGGACTCCATGCAAGGGGGCTGGGGGAAGTGAGTGAAAATTTCCCTGGACATAGAGTTTGAGTTCTGCTTATTGATATAAGGGAGGGGCCGGCAGCAGCAGGTTGGTACAAGAAGCACATGGAAAATTGGGAAAGCAGTTGATGGAGTCCCTTCATTCATCAGATCTTCAACCCACCTACTTCCTGTGTGCTAAGGTCTAGATAGAACTCTGACCACAGAGAGGAACACAAAACTACCCTTCTTCAAGGTCAACTGGGGGAGGGAGGAAGATGGACCAACTGTCCAGTTCATGATGGAGCTACAGAGCCCCTTTCTCTCTCTCTCTCTCTCTCTCTCTCTCTCTCTCTCTCTCTCTCTCTCACACACACACACACACACACACACACACACACACACACACATTCACCTGGACATTTGAGAACTGATCTGGAAGACAGCCCCACCCACGCTTCAGGAGCCTAGAGCCCAGGAGTAGCACTGCAGAATTCTTAGGAATCTGTCACAGAGACAGATGTTTTTATAGGGCAGTCTGGGTATGTACAGTATTGAACAGCAAAAATTAGTATGCACAGTAAGTATTACTTTCTTTTATAAATCAAAAAACATGTTTAATATGATGGTTAACTACGTCAACTTAGCTGGACCATGGTGTTCAGACATGCAGTCAAAAATTATTCTGTGTGTGTAAGTACCTGTTAAGTATGATGACCATTTAAATCACTGAACTCTGCGTAAAACAGGCTGTTCACCATAATGTTGGTGGACCTTATGTGATCAGGTGAAGGACATAATAGGATAAAGGCTGACTGGCCAGAGCAAGAAAATTCTGTCAGCTAATGTCAAGTCTGTCAAATGACAGTGCTTCCTGAGTCTCCAGCCTCCTGTCCCATCCTGCAGATTTCAGACTTACCAAGCCTCCACCACCCCTTCACATGCACACATATCTTTCCTTATTTGTTCAGTTAACCCTTTGTATCTGAGAGCTCTGCATCCAACCACAGATTGAAAATATTCAAAACACATTTGTGTCTCTACTGGATGTATCATTTTCTCTAAACAACACAATGTAACAACTAATTACATAACATTAAAATTGTATTAAAAAGTCATTTGGGGGTGTTTTAAAGCAGGGTGAGGTACCTTCAGTTATATGCAAATATTAATCCATCTTACATAAGGGCCTTGAACATGCTGGCATCTGCTGTGGGTCCTAGAGACAGTCCCTTGAGATACTAAAGCATAACTGTACATACCCAGACATTGGTGGATCTGTTTCTCTGGAGAGCCGTACTTACTACAAAGGGGTTAAGTCCTGTGCCCAAGACATGTCAATGCAATTCGACCAGCACATTTGAGTCTGAGACAGCTTGCAACCCTCTTCGCTGACCCAGTCCACACTGAACTGTCAACTGACCTATGAAGAAAGGAGAAAAAAAGATAGACACTGAAGAAATTTAAATTTCATAGTCAGCAGAAACGATTGCTTTTTATTCAAGATGTTACTTTTTTCAATGTCAAAATGTACTTTCTTTTGGAGAAATGACTAGCTGAAATTAGTAATAATTTAATGTCCTAATGAGAAGAAATGAGCAAGTAAAACTTCTTTCCATCTACCCATTTTGTTCAACTCTTCAGTGGCCTCCCTGAAAGTTCAAGTCCTACCAGCAGGTGGCGCATCCCTCTGTATACTTGCACAGAGTGCCCTACGTATATTCCTCATCTGACCCTTGCAGGACCCAGATACAAACGTGAACTCCTGGGAAAGTGAGGCAGCCATTGGAACTAGAGGGAACTCGGGGGCCTGGAGGCTGTGCAAGAGGGACCCGCCTCCCCAGGCAGCCTCATCCACCCCTGAGCCTCTGCCCATCCCTCTACCCAAGCTGTCTTGGAGGCCTGCCTGTTGTAACTACACAACCTACTACCTTAGTGACTTGATCCCCTCCTCCATGAAACATGTAACCTCTGTCCAGCGGGTGTGGAGCATGTCTAATGGTGTAGCCTCTTCGCTTCTTTATTTTACAGGATTTCTCCTCCCAGCCTGTATCCTGGGGAATGTTACTTGTAAAGGACTCCCTACCAATCCTCTCAGGCTAGTGTTTATAACCGCCATCTTCTGTTTTATTGCCTGAAATATTCAAGTTCTTTTGGTCTGTTTTGTGTTGATATAAAAAAATACCAGAGGCTAGATAGTTTATAAAGTAGAGCGATTTATTTGGCATAGTTCTGGTTCCTGGAAGGACCAAATAGCATGGTATTGGCATCCTGGTAGGAGTTCCAACTACATTACAATATGGCAGAAATGTGGAAGGGAATTGTCCTGCCAAAGTGTCTCATGTGTAAGCAAGGAAGGGGAGGTAGCTGGAAAACATGTTTCATAATAACTACTCATAGGAGTTATCTAATCCACTTACAGCCTGACTCAAGCCTGACCCATTCCGGTGAGAAAGCATCACTCCTTTTCTGAGGAGTCCAACCTTGCTTTAGAACTCCATGTCCAAAGGTCTCCATCACTTCCAACACCCCAAATGGGGACCAAATGCCAGCACATAAACCACAGTCAAACCATACCCAAGCATAGCATAAAGCATAAGCCTTGCTCCTTCAGGATCCAGGGACCCCTTGAGCATCAGGATCCCCAACCATGACTGATATCTCAGATATTCGTGTGTGCACACATACACAGTATGCTCCAGGAAAGGAGAGCACCCCTTTAGCCAGCAGTGTGCTTCCCTAGACTGAGGATCTAAACTCTAAATCCAGGGTTCAGCCATGTGGACCTATTTTGTGACTTCCTGCTATTTCAAGCAGAAACCAATCTTCCTTTTCAATGTCAAATATGGTTAAATGAGAGCCAAATAATCAACAAGTGTCTTCATGACTCAAAACTTCTTTTTTTTGTACATTTTTATTGTAAAAATACAGTACAGAGGGGTTACAGTTACATGATCAAGGTAATAAGTACATTTCCTACCCAGCATTTTTGCCTCCTCCTTTGTTCTTCCCCTACCATCCCTTCCTTCCCACCTCCACAA
>NW_012267268.1:11988424-11992604 GCF_000151885.1 Dipodomys ordii
TCTTCAGAGAAGTTTCTCTTTAAGTCTTTAGCCCACTTATTTATCAGGCACTTGTTTCTTTGAGGATTTGTTGTTGGAGGATTTAGTTTTTTGAGTTCCTAGTAGATGTTAGATATGAGCCCCTTGTCTGTTGTATGTGTGGTAGGACTATTCCCATCCCACTTGCCTTCTAAATGACCATGCTGTAAGGATGGGGATGGTCTTTCTGGATTTCCATGGCTATTGTGGCTGTGACAGGACACTGTTGAGGTGAGGGGCCCTCTGACTCCACTGCTCTCAATAGTATGACCACACAATGCCAGAGACATCAGAAAAACCTGGAATGGGATATGGAGTCTCAAGTGTTGGACTGACAAAAAAGAACATGATTTCGGAGCCTCACATAAGATAGAGTGCACAAAGCAAGGCACATAGGAACACCACATGAACTATGATGAGCAAACGTACAAGGAGAACCAGCCAGGTAGCAGAAGCCAAAGAGCTCTGGCAGCTTTATAAAATCTCCCACTCCAACCAATGTGTGAATATCAGATATATCAGAAAAATAGAGACATGATTGCACACCTTGACTTTCCTCCTTCCTATTGTCTCTCCTTCCCGTCCTCTCTTTCTTTCTTTTTTTGTTATAGAATACTGAGTCTCACTACATGGCCCAAGCTGACCTCAGTTCTCATTACCATGTCAGCTTCTTGTTTGTTTGTTTGTTTGTTTGAGGGATATGGTTTTAGTGGATTCTTCCTTTTTAGCCTTTTCTCTTTTTTTTAACCAGCTCTCAGCTTTATCTGATCACTGTTTTCTAAATATCTGTGGAGGGGCAAACTCCCCCAACAATAAGCACCATGTCCCCCAACCATCCATCACCATGCTGGGTGCTAATCTTTCAGGAATTGGGACAAAGGAAATAGAAACTTTTTATTATATATTATATTATATATTATTGTTATTGTATATATATTATTGTTATTGTAAAGATGATATATAGAGGGGTTACAGTTATATAAGTCAGATAATGAGTACATTTCTTTTTGAACAGTGTAATCTCTTCCCTCATTTTCTCCCAGCTTCCCCTACCAAACCCCCTTTCCCACAAGTTATATAGTCCATTTTCAACATAATGTCTAGTGTTTGTTCACCCTTTGTCTCAACATTTCTGTGCTCCCCTTACCTTCCCAAAACAGATAAACTTACATACAAGACAAAAAGGTACAAAAATTTTAAAACAGCAACAAATTATAAAACAAAGAAAAACCAAAAAGCAAAATTACAAAAAGCCACTTGTTTCCATTTCTTGGAGTTCATTTTGATAAACGTCCTTTTATATGATCATATGCACATAACTTTGAGCCTTTGTGATCCTCTCTTAAGAATAGCTTCCTTTGGTCTCAGACCAAAATGATTTAAGCTAACTAAATAGATCCATAAACAAGGAATGAAATGGAAATGGCAATAAAAGACTTCTCATCCAAGAAAAGCTCAGGACCAGATTGATTTACAGCCAAATTTTATAAGGCTTTCATAAGAGAACTCACTTCAATACTCCTTAAACTCTTCAATGAAATACGAAGGGAAAGATCTCTACCAAACTCATTCTATGAAACCAATATAACACTTATCCCAAAATTAGAAACTCTTCAAAGAAAGAGAACTATAGACCAGTTTCTTTGATGAACATTGATTCGAAACTTCTCAATAAAATTCTGCAAACCAAATTCAAAACTCATACACTATGATCAAACAGGATTCATTCCAAGAATACAAAGCTGGTTCAACATACACAAGTCAACTAATGTAATTCAACATATGAACAGAAGCAACGACAAGAAACACATGATCATCTCAATAGAAGCAGAAAAAGCATTTGACAAGATACAACATCCCTTTATGATAAAAGCTCTAGAGAAGCTAAGAATCTATGGAACATTCCTCAATATAATAAAGGCTGTACATGACAAACTAATAACCAGCATTTTACTTGGTGAAAAGTTAAAAAACATTTCCTCTAAAATCAGGAACGAGAAATAGAAACATGTTAAAGCTTAGTATCAAATAGGAAGAACTGGGCTTTAGTGAGAATCCCAGAACTTTTATAAATCTCAAGTCCTGATTGTTAGTGTAAGAACATAAAGACAGCAGCTTTAACTTCTTGAAAGCCTGTGGTTGATTCTAAAACCCTGTCACTTCCTGTCATTTTGTTACCTCCTGCAGAAAGTATGGAGAACACCAGCCACAATCTTCAAGGTGAATACGTCCTCAGCTGGGCCATTATGCCCCTCTGCAGTGTTATATGGGAATTCAGTTAAAAGAAACAGAAGCCACATTTGGAGAGGTCAAATTGGGAGTCTTTATTAGAAAGCCAGTGACTGCAGGTAGATTCCTGTCACAAAGACCTGCACCCCCTTGAATATATTTAGCACTGTTAGAAAACTGAGCCATGACAGTATTAAAGCAAAGAAAGAGCAGAAAAGCAATACCAACAAATCAAATGAACTCCCATGGAGAGCTGAATTGGGACACCATGAGCCATGGTGTCTGAGCTGATCTGGGCCTAGATGGTGTTGGTTAGACCCAGTATCCTTATTTCATCAGGTAATCCTGCAACATCCTCCACCCATGGACAACACCAGCTCTTTAGAATGTGAGAAAGCAGCTTTGATAGCCCTCATACTAATGTGCTTTTCTCAGACTCCAGTCAGTCAGCCACAGAGGCAGGATTTGATCCCATAGCTGCCTTCCCCAAAGCCCTTTCATGTTCCCTGTCCCCTTCATACTATTTTCACCAGCCTTCCTGGCTGATCCCAGAATTGGCAAAAATGCTTCCCAGATACCACTGGAGGACTCAGGGCCTGATTGCAACTCCCATGAAAACAGAGGTCAGCAGAGGTCAACGTAGCCATGTGCTCCCCCAGCCCAGTGAAGTCTGGCAGATGCTGTAAAAGCCAGATGCATTCTGTCCACCCGTCTCAGCATTTCCCCAACAGCAGTGTGCACACTCATGCACCTGATGATGAATTCATGTTCATTTAGACAATCTGTAGCCTCTCCAAACTTGGAAGCACTGGTGGTCCTCCACATAATGGATGATGAATTGCATGGGTTCTCAATGAGGCAGCACTGCTACCATTGAGACTAGACTGCAGCCCATGCAACAGTACAGGTCAGCCTGCAGCAGAGGAGAGCCATGGGCCTTCTGCACCTTGTGTGACACCAGAAGACCCCCCAGGGGATAGAAGATGCCCTATTTTTCCAATTTTCATTCTGCCCTCATCCAGGTGTCAAGACTTTTGGCTACTGATTCCCTACGCTCTGCTCCCTTTGTGTGTCTCCAATACATTCATCTTCCTACTCTGTTTATAAAACAGCATTACACTCATATGAGTACTTACCTGATCCTTGGGGTTGAAATTAAGATCTCTATTGCTGTAATGTTTGGCCTACCAGAACTGACCCTAGGGAAGTCATCAGCTGTTTGTTGAATGATGTGTAGAAAAACTCGCTCAGTGTTTAAAAGGTGAATATGGGAGCCATAAAGGAATCTAAGGAGGAAGAAAATACCATCATTAAGAAACATCTTGGCACATTCAATGTCTTGGCTCTGATCCTTCGCAAGGCAACTGAAGCTGAATGACTGAATTTTCCCTCACCTCTGCAGGTCTCTCTCACTTCAGTCTTGCTACCATACTTCCAGTGATCCCAAGGGCATCCTTTGACACACTAACTCTATTAAACTCACAAGCTGGTATTTTGCCAGTTGGACCCAATTGTACAAGAAGAGATTCTTCAGACTTTACTAAGTCAAACCTTCCTTTTGAACACACTATACACAGCACAGATCATGTTCACATGAATACATTTTTTTCCAAAACTCAAAACCTTGACTGAACCATGCTGGCTACTAAAGGTAAGTTTTGAGCCAGGTGCTGCTGGCTCATGCCTGAAATCCTAGATACTCAGGAGGCTGAGATCTGAGGACAACAGTTCAAAACCAGCCTGGGCAGGAAAATCCATGAAACTCTTAATTTCCAAGCAACCACCAGAAAACCAGAAATGGTGCTGTGGCTCAAGCGGTAGAGCGCTTGCCTCCCTTGAGCTGAAGAGCTCAGGGACAGCACCCAGGCCCAAAGTTTAACAACAACAGAAGAAGAACAAGAAGAAGAAGAAGAAGAAGAAGAAGAAGAAGAAG
>NW_012267268.1:11995154-12015769 GCF_000151885.1 Dipodomys ordii
TAAGATCAGGTGGCCTCATTAATTTAGCATGAGGACCACATCACCATGCACCAGATGTTATATAGACATAAGAGCTTGGGAGAGGAAACGATCCCAGGGGAAACAGAAAGCCAGAGAAATAAAGGATCTAGATCCTTCTAATAGCAATCCTTTCTCAGGAACTACTATGATCTTGCAAGAACTACATTAATCTCTTCTAAGAGTAGCACTATAATGAGCTACTTTCCACTGGGCTCCACCTTTGAACAGCTCCACACAGGGCACCAAGATTCCAGCATGTTCATATGCATGAGGTACACATTTAAACTACATCCAAGCTATTTCAAGAGGTATCTATTATTAAGCATACATCTTTCCCTTTTTATTTTATACAAGCAAAGAAGCTGGCTATTCAGTAGCTTTTTCAGCCTGCCTGGCCTCCAGTCTGGTGTGGTGTGAGAGATGAGGACTGCAATTTAACTGCAGTGAGACCCTGGGAAGAGACTTCCTCTCTTCTGACCTCCCTTCTCTCATTTCTACTCTGTGAAAGTTAAATTGGATCCTTTCAAAAGTCCCCTTCAGCTCTAAAGCCCTGCGATTCTTCCTGTCTGCTATTATGAATCCTAGCTCTGCCACTGTCAGCGTGGTAATTCAACATTGCAAGCCCAGACAATAGCACATCCAGCTCTACAAGCACAACAAAATAAACAAACACGCTTTGGAAGTTTTTATCTTTATCAGCATTGCAGTGAATCTGCAGATCAGGTTGGGGAGATGACGTTATACTTTACGAGCTTCTCACCCATGGACAACACACTTTCCCACATACTTAGACCATTAGTTTCTGTGAGTAATGTTTCCTAGTTGTTAGAATCCAGATCTAGCATTGGTTTGATCAAGTTTTTATCAAAGAATTTAATTTTTTTCTGCAGAGTTGTTTCTACACCATTTTTTGGTTGTTCACACAATCCTCCTGTTGTGCTCCTTGTTGTGTATTGATCCGTTTCCTGCAGACTTGTTAACCTCAGCTATTGTTTCCAGAGCTCACTGGAATCTTTAACTTTACCAGAGTTACTCCCACCTCTTTATACCTCATTTATTTTGATTTCTAGATATATTGTCCTAGTTAGAAGTAGCTAGATCCAAGAAACTCCTCCCCATGACCTCAAATAGAAACTGTCTTTCTGGAGTGGAGATTTTAGGATGTCTCCCAAGAAGAGGAGCTGAGTGCACCCTGGATCAAGCCCTGATACCTGCAACCACCACTGTCCTGAAGCCCAGGACTGAGGTATCCATGTTCAGGACAGTGTCTGCAGCACCAGAAAGAAAGTAAAATAAACCTTTAACACAACCATTGTTCCTCTTCTCCAGCCACATTTATTCATTCTAATGAGGTACAAAACTCTGATACTTCATATGGTTTTTAGTAAAGTCAGACTCAAACATTTACATATATTGATACATAGAATTTTAATATGAATTATTTTTCTTACCTTTTCATTTGTCTACACTATTCACCTTATTTATACCTACTCACTTCTTTTGTTAGTGGTGTGGGGTTTGAACTCACACCCTTTCATACTTACTAGGCTGGCATGGTACCACTGAGGCATATCTCCAGCCTTTTTTTTCACTGGGTAGGTTTAGGGTAGTTTTTGCTTCCTGTCATACACCTGAGTAGTGATATGTCTACTTTTTCAGCCTCAGTTCTGAGCACAGGTACCTGGGAAGATCACATTGTCAGATCTCAAACAGATAGGAGACTGTTCAGCAAGATTTGAGGTTTCCCAATAAAGGTAAGTGTTGCATTATCTTTTGGAAGGATAAAGTACCGTTTGATCCTCATAAGGAAAAAAAGAACATTTATCTAATAGTAATCAAAACATCTTGGTACTGGCACAAGAACAGATCTGAGGACCGATGGAATACAACTGAAGACCCAGCAATGAACCCGTAGACCTATAGCCACCTAATCTTTGATAAGGGAGCCAAAACATAGAGTGGAAAAAACACAGCCTCTTCAGTAAATGGTGCTGGCAAAATTGGTTAAACACCTGTAGAAAACTAAAGGTAGATCCTCATATATCGCCCTGTGGAAAGGGATAGTGGGAGAACAACAAGGGAAGGGGTAACAATGCTCAACAAAAATGTACTCATTGCCTTACTCATGTAACTGTAACCCCTCTGTACAGCATCTTTACAATAAAATAAAATTTAAAAAATAACAGTTATCTAAATGAATACTACTTGTAGAACAGCTGTCTTGAAGGACATAATAGTTCCCCTTACTCGTCTAATTCATGCTCAAGAAAGATGCAAATAAAAAAATAAAAAGAAAGATGCAAATAATGGATGAACAGGCAAATGTGTGCACAATTGTGCATACTAATGGCTAGCAGGGGAGCCCTCCTAAGTCAGGAAATATCTCTCCCAGGAGATCCACAGACAATCAGACTATGAAATCTGGACCAGGCTTTACTAGGCCCTGGTGGGAACTCACTTATTTGTACACACAATAAAAAAGTAATAGCTGGATATCTGTGGCTCATCTCTATCACTCTAGCTAGATGGGAGGCTGAGAATGGGAGGATTGTGGTTCCAGGCCCACCTGTACAGGAAAGTCTAGGAGACTATTTCCATGGAGGAAAGTTGGATAGTGGTGGTATTTGCCTGTGATCTCCTGCCATGGGACCCTTAAGATTTGGGACTGCAGATAACCTTATCTACTGCTTAGGGGTGGCCAAGGACCAACCCATAGCACTCAACACAAGCACATGGGTCAGAGAAGTTGCATCCTGGGGCAAGGCCTCACCAGCCACTCACCCTCCTTGTTGGATTTCCAAAACTGACTCAAAATTTCATAGGAATAACAAAAATTGGAACATAATGGTTCCCCCTAGTCTCAGCACACCCCCACATCCAACTTAGGTTTGTGCCAGACTGAGCTTAAACTGTCCCCCAGAATACTGCTTATCTCTTTATTTTTAATAATTTCAAGTTTATAGACAGTTACAAAAAATTACAAAGAATTCTAAGACAACCTTTTACCTTTTGCTTTATTTTTTGTTTCATCATTCTCTCTCTGTCTCTCTCTCTGTCTGTCTCTCTGTCTCTCTCTCTGTCTCTCTCTCTGTCTCTGTCTCTCTCTCTCTCTCTGTCTCTCTCTCTCTCACTTCCTCATACAGGGTTTGAATATCAAAGAATTCGTTACCACCATGTCCTTCTCCCCCTAAAGGATTCAGCATAGGGCCATCGTTTTCATGTTCAGCCATGTTCACTCACCCAAATCAGTTCCATGAATCAGGAGACTTACACCTTGGCACATGGATTTTTTTTATGCTACAGGCCTCTCTAAAAGTTTGCCTCTTTCTTAATAAGATTGCTCTTGGTAGTTGCTTTCTCTGACACAAATTTTATAAGTCCCCTTAGTATCTTTTAATATACAGGGATTCTTGGCCTCTTTGCTTTGATTTGTAAGAATCTTGAATTTTTTGGTTTGGTTTTTCAAAGTCAACTTGAGTTTATCTCACATTTTCTCATAATTAGGTCCAGAGTACAAGTTTTTGGCAGCTTCCTGCTGAGGCTGCTCGGGACATTGAGGATACCATTTCTGCTAATGTCGACTTGAACCACTTGGTTCAGGCAGTAGCTTCCTGGCTTCCATAATGTAGTTACTATTTTTCCTGCTGTAATTCGTACATCATTTGTGGGAAGATATGTTGGAAGTGTGCAAGTGGCCTATGGCCTTCAAACTTCCTCCCACTGCCTGCATCTATTAAGGAGTCTACTTGAACCAGATGGAACTCCACACGGGAGAAGCAACTTCCGTTCTATCTTTCTTCTTACGTTGTTTGATTTTCTCATTTCCCCCATTTAGTCATTTGCGATCAGGGTGTTGTGGGTTCTTACTTTGCATGGTGCTTGAGTCACCCACTTGTCCCCCTATTCCTTTGGCATGACTATAACATTCTTCGTCACTGTCATTTCTTCACAAGACCTTCCAGCTTCCTTCTGTTCTTTCTGTCCTGGCCCAGGAATCCCTCCTTTCCCTCCCACAGATACACACTGGTTCCCTGTGGTTATCATGTGATTCAGGAAGCAAAGTGTGGGCATAGGGTGCTCAGGGCTGCTGCTCCTCCAGCTGTGGAAGAGTGTGTATGTCTCACTACCACACCATACTGCCCCTAGTGTAGCTGCTTGGATTTCTCTTTTCACAGGGACACCTAACCACCAGGCTGCCAAGCCCGTAACAGAACTGTATTTGTGTGCCCTTCACTATAGTATGAGTGTCATGTCTGGTTCTAGGCTCCATCTGCTATGGCTCTTACTTTCTCCTTGTCTCTCTTTCACCCCATGCTTCTCTGTTGTTTTAAACAGCCCACCATTCCTTCCTGAAATGCAGCGAAAGCTGTGCCTCCAAAGGTCCTACTGGCTTTACTTTGGCACAGGTATCATACACCTGGAGGTATTAAGTCAATAGATGGACAGAGCCCCTGTTACAGTAGGACTGGGAGAGCACAGTGCAAAGGTCACAAAGGTGAACAGGAGGTGAGCTCCGTGCAGCCTCTGAGTGACATCCACTAAAACCCCCATGTGAGTATTTAGCCAGGAGAACACTGTGGTTTCCAACACTTTCACTCTTTGAGGGTTTCACCTGGTAGAAATTCTGGGTACAGAAGAATACTACAGCTGTGAATCTCCTCCCCAGTCACCCCAGTACACATATGGCTCCTATGTAGGATTCTAGACCTGCACCACCATACACAACATCCACTGGTCACTTGTAGTTCTGTGCATCCTATGGAATTCACTTCTAGGAAACTAAAACTTGAATCATCCAGTCATACTAGCTACATTTCTACATTTCAAGAGCTCTGCACAGTAATAAGCCTTCTTCTGAGCACAAGTTCTGGGGGACTGAACCATACAGGAGGATCCTCTCACAGGCTCTGAGAGGAAGAGCAAGTTCTGAGGGCAATATTCGTTTTCCTAACAAGACAAGAGGCAAGGGAGGCTGGTGGTGGGAAAAAGAGGCTGAGAAGTTCTGGTAAAGGGCATTTACCAGGGACCAACTTCAGGAGTCTCCAGACAGGGCCTGAAAGCAGGGTCAACTGGCAGATTGTTGCTGATAGCATATTTCCTTAAAAAATGATTGGTATGTTAAATTGTACTTAGTAAGGGGTTTTGTCATATTTCCATGCCTGATAGTGTTGTCATTTATAAAATACTAAAGTCTGAGATTTTTGTCCACTGACTCTGTTAGACACTTGTAAGACATCTGTTATTTTTTGTGATAATAATGAGTAAGGCAAAGACAATCTTTACTGAGTCCTACATTAAGGTAGCTGGAGAGATAAAAACCTATAGAGATAACAAATACAATAATGATCTAAGAGAAATAAATTCTGTGAGACAGATGAGCTAAGGAAAGGCTGTCTCATTGAGAGGATCTGTTTGCTTTGGAAGCTTTGGAAATAAGAGAGAAAGGGGAACTCGTAAGTAGATAGATATAAAAAGTGGCAGCTATAACACTTGGCATATAATGTGTACCATCATGGTACTTGTTCTCATGGTGTCTGGGGGTCCTGCTCAATGCTTTACGTCCCACTTTAGCCAATGAAAAAAGAGACAGGGCAGCACATGCACCAGCCAGTAACCAATCAGTGCAAGGCCAAGGGGAGGAGCTCTACGCTATATATCTTCCTATGGAGTCCTGTTTGGGCCTCTCTCCTGATGAAGAATCTCATGACTTTCCTTTCATAGCTCTCTTTTACTCTCAAATAAATTCACTGTTTATTTTAAAGGCTTCCATGCCTTATAATTCTTTAACAGGCAGAAAATAAATCAGTCCCCCTGAGACAGTGTCAGAAGTAGAAACAATAGCATGAATGTGGGTCTGAAGTCAAAAAGAAAATGAATGCTTCTTTTATTTTGTCCACTTTTTGTAGCATATATTACTTGTACACAGGCATTTCAACTATAACATTCCCACGCATCCACTGAAATCAAACCTGGCCCCTCTCTCGCCCTTCTCCATCATCTGCCCTTTTGAGACAAACTTCAGTAAGTTTCTTTGCTCTGTTTTCTTATGTGTGTATAAAATAAATAAATTTTTACTCGGTAGGAAATTAGAAAGAGATTTTAAGATATCCAAAATGATCCACTTACCCTTTAAGCAATACCATAAGCCAAGTGCTGGTGTCTCTTGCCTAGAATCCTACCTACTTCGAAGCACAAGATCTCAGGATGGAGGTTTGAAGCTAGTCCAGGCAGAAAAATTCTGGAGACTCTTATCTTCAATTAACAAGAATTAGTTGAAAGTAGTAGAGGTGTGGCTCAAGTGGTAGAGCACTAGCCTTGAGCAAAAAAGCTAAGCAAGAATGTGAGGCCCTGAGTTCAAGCTCCAAAACCAACACACACACACGCACGCACACACACACACACACACACACACACACACACACAAAATAAATAAATAAAAATAAAAGACCACAAGCAACTATTATGCTCTCTGTCCTATCTATTTTGGGAGAAATAAACAGTTCCAGAAAAAGTTAGCAAGACCTCTATGGCCTGGACTTCTGTGGTTCCAGCTACCTGGCAAGAGGACTGCAGTCTGAAGCCAGCCCCCAAGAAAATCTCAATACCTTATTTTAAAAACAGCTGAGGACTGGAGGCATGGCTCTAGTACCAGAGCACCTGTCTGGCAAGCAGAAGAGCCTGCTTTCAAACTCCACATCATCATCAGCAAATAATAATAATAAATCAATCATTTAAAATCAGTAAATAAGTAGGCAGCTGCATTATTTATATGGAGCATATAGATAAATAAAGTAGTAAACTAACAGAAATAAGAAAAACATACACCACTTTCTTTTGCTTCTGGCTAGACATGGCTGGCTCAAAATAATTTGCATTGTAAATGATCTGTTTTCTGCACTAAGCTCATGCATTTTGCCACAGTGGCTCTTTGCTCTCCTCTGCATGCTATAACTCAGGTGAGAGCTTCCTGCCTTTGTTTACTTGCCTTGTCCTGTTGAATAATTCACAGTTTGATGCTGGAGTTTCCAGGGGCTGCAGAGCTGAGCTGGGAGCAGGCGGAAGTCCTGAATCCCTGAAGCCCCAAAGTACCAACTTTTTGCTTTTAATTACAGTTCCTGCCTAGCTCTGATCCCAAGGTCCCACCAGGGGGAGCAGCCCCTCCCGGACACTGTGTGAACACAGCCAGCTTCGCAGGCTTCAGGGCCTGCTCCCCTGCCCTGCCCCCATGCTGCTGCCTCACCATGCGAAAGGGCTTGTAAATTAGAGCAATTTATGGAGAGCCATGCTGATAGATGGAAATGCTGTCAAAAGTGAAATCAAGAAATAAGTAATGAGTCTCCAGCCTGCTGACCGGATAGGCAGTGGCAGTGGTGAAGAGAAGTTTGAGGACAAACCTGGCATGTCTCTTCAACCCACAGGGGTACACTGGACCGTGTCCCTAACTGTGGGTCAGAGAACAGTCGATGTGTCTCAGACACTTTCGGACCTCAAGTTTCAAACCACACTTCCACTGTGCAAGCAAGCAGCCACGGCCTGCTGTGTAAGTGCCAAGTGCTGTGCTGAGGACATGAGATCTCACACCCAGGCCTCTCTTCCTGGAACCCATTCAGGAAGTGACAAGAACCCTTAACGTGGGACAATTACAATGTTAGACAAGTACCAAACACAGGACTGAAGTGTAGGGACTGAAAAATGTCACGGTCTTGAAATAGAAACAAGTCCCTTCTCACTGAGAGAACGGGGAGGAACAGCCTGGCCATAGAACAGCACGAGGGAAGGGAAGGGGGGACTCAGGGTGGGAAGTGGCCCCTGTGAGGGACAATTTAAGGGGCACTCACCTTGGTGCTATTAGAACCCAGAGTTCAAGAAAGGCACAGGAGAGGACTGAGGCTAAGGACCTGGAGGAGTAGGGTAGAGCCAAGGTAGAGCCCCAAACAGCCTGACCCACAGAGACCTACAGCACAGGCCAGTGGGTCAAGGAATAACTAACAAGAAATAAGTGTGTAACCTGATAAATTATTACTTGATCTATGTGAGCAGAGCTTTAGTTGTAATCAACAGAGCCTGCCTTGAGTCACCTAAACAGAAAGCCTCTTTAATCAGCAATGCCCTAGAGAGCTAAGTTTCAGAGCCAAAGCCCCTGTGGTGATGCTGACTTGAATAGAACTTGAATGAAGCAGAGGCCAAAACGAAAGACCTATTAAATTGCCCAGTACTTACACCATCAATCTTCCTTCCTGACTGCCCCCAACAAAATCTGCACCTCTTCCCAAGGTAAGTGTCCACCGGGGAAAGAATCTAGACTTTCAGCGACATGTGGACATGTGATCTAAACTAACACTAATTCCTAAATGGCATGGTGGCCCTCTCAGAGTAGGGTTATGGAGTTCAGCTGATGAATAATGAAGATTTAGCTCAGGTCTGTCTCCCAGGGATCCTCTGGGACTCCAGTTCCACCTTGTAGTTACAGCCCAATTCTGGGAGACATAATTGGATGCAACTATCCAACACATATCAAAATGCTTTCCTAGGCTCCCTGACCTACGGTATGAAAGCTATTACTGAGATAGGATAGCTGATTAGATGGGGTGAGTGGAAAGTTGATGTAAAAAAAACTACATATGTAGGATATAAAGCTAAATATTACTGAAAGCAACAGGTCTTTCCTCCATCACCCTTACTTCCTTTAGATATTAAATAAGTTGCACACTCCTTAAATGGGTAGGGAGATGGGAGACTGAAGGGGATATTCTGAACAATAAACTCTTCCACCAGAAGATCCCTGTGTTTTAGACAAGCTACCACCTAGACCTTTTGTCACTGTGTTTTGAGTAATAATGAGACCTATCTGAGACTCATTTTCTCCATATTCATGTATAGGTCAGAGATTCAAGATGGAATCTCCAGCTCCTCAGAGAGCATATGTACATCTGAAGCAAAGACTCAGTGTTAAACAAGTACCAAACATGAAGTACAGGAACCAAAATATAGAGGAAGCCATTTTCAATCTCCCTCCCTGAGACCCCAAAAGCTAGTCGAGTTTTTGTTTGTTTGTTTTGTTTTTGTCAGTTATGTGGCTTGAACTAGGAGCCTAGGCTCTCCCTGAGCTCTTTCTTTTAAATTCTATTTTATTGTGAAGATACTGTGCAGAGAGGCTACAGTTACGTGAGTGAGATAATGAGTACATTTCTTGTCAAGCATTGTTAGCCCCTCCTTTGTTCTTCTCCCACCATCCATTCCCTCCCCCATCTTCCTTACTCCTCCCCATTCCCCCTCTCCTCCCTGCTCTCACCAGATGTAAGGTTCATTTCCAATATAGTGTCCCTGAGCTCTTTCACTCAAGGCTAGCTCTCTACCACTTTGAGCCACAGCTCCACTTCTAGTTTTCTGGGGGTTAATTGAAGATAAGAGTTTCACAGACTTTCCTGCCTGGCTGGCTTTGAACTTCAATCCTCAGATCCCAATCTCTTCAGTAGCTAGGATTACAGATGTGAGTCACTGACACCAGCCAAGCTAGTAGTCTTGAGTGGAGACTAGAACACGGGAAGGCTCTGCCTCAGGTCCATACCACTGAAAAAAGCCTTTTGCTAGTTGGGCATTTATGTTCTAGCTTGGTGAGTCAATGGAGACAGGAATGCTGTCAAGGCCTGTATCAGATATGGAGAATAAATACCTAATGGCTTCTTCAGACAACTGCTCTCCTTTTGAGCAACAGCTTGTGTGCTGCTGTTGATCTGGATGGAGACAGAATCCTGAACTATGGACTACTAAGTCATGAATTCAGCCACCCATCATGAACTGTGTGCTGTCTGAGGCTCAATCTGTAATACTGGACATGGACAGCAGGATCCATTATCAACCAGTGTGATTAGTATGAGACTTAGCATCTCACTTCCTGCCTTACCTGCTCAAAGCTGTCTAGCTCAAGAGGGAAGAGGTTAAGTCCTTCAAAGAGCAAAGACCAAAAGCACCTTACTCTGTCCAACTCTGATCCCACTCAAAGCAAATCACTGACCTTGAAGCCAGGCTGGACTCATGGAGACTGAGGGAGAGGCAGCTGCCACAGAGGATTCCAGGGTAGACGGCTATGCAGAAGCTAATCATGCAGTAGTTTGAGTTCATACTCAGTGATCCCCATTGTTGATGGTCACCCACGTGGACACAGGGACCTGAGGGCCCTGTTAATGACACATTAATACAGTGAAATTGAAATGCCTGGGCCTCAGGGAGTTGGCCCTGCTCTATGTGGTACTCCCTGCATGGCTGATTTAATGCTATGGCTGGGAGGCTCTCAGAGTGATATATTAATTTATTGGCATTTAGATTTATGGGCTTCAAGACATGCTAACCGAATATAATTAAAATTAGCCAACCTGACCCTTCCTGTCCTCAAGCCTGCGAGACAGTTGAGAGAATTTATTTTTTCCTGCAAACTCAGTTGTGCTTTGGAATCAACCCAGATTCAGAGCAACCGTTTTGCTTCACACAGTCAGGGGAAGCGAAGGGGAGGGTGTACATTAGCTACATTTTAAAGCCCTTATTCAAGTTCCACAGGCATTTTCCTGGCTTGCTCCATAGATTTCATAGCACAGTGGTCTTTTAAAGATTGTTGGGGAGGCAGTGACAAAAAAGGAAAAGGATTAATCAAAAGACAGTTAGGAGTTTCCAGTTCAATCTACTGATAGCAAATTCAGAGTGCAGCCTCTCCGCCCAATCCCTAAACAGCATGAGCAAAAACTGCTGATAACTCAATGAGTGCATGCATCAATCCATCAAACCCTACAACTTCAAATGCAGTAGTCCCACGGTATCCATAGGTGGGTAGGTTCCAGGATCCCCTGCAGATGCCAAAATCCTGGGATGCTAAAGTTTCTTATACAAAAAGACAGTATTTGCATATTTTTGCCCATCTCATCTTCTATCTGCCTTAAATCATCCTAGATTATTCGTGATACCAATTATAAGGTAAATGCTGTATAAATACTTTCTGTACTGAAGTATGTAGGGAATAATGACAGAAATGGTGTGTTTATGTTCATGATCTTCTTCATACTATTTTCAGTCCAAGGTTGGTTGAATTCACAATCACCTTCTTATGACTTGTTCTGGGCTGAGCACTGTTTTAAGGAATTTACGTACATGAACTCTTCTAATCCTCAGGGAACTCCTCTACAGGATGGGCATGTTATGCCAACTCTGCAGTGGGGAAATTGAGGCTCTGTGAGTAGATAATGAACACATATGGGAAAGAGAATAAGAACAGAAGAGATAATAGTGAGAGAAGACAGACAAAAAGAATAAAACATGTCCCAGATAACATCTTCCATATAAAAAAATTAACTCTAAAACTGCAAAGGAAAAAATCATCTACAGGTTTAAAATAAAAAAAAAGAAAGGGAAACAGAAAGAAGAAAAGAGAAATTCCCATTCATTTGGAGCAAGAGGCATGGTGCCATGATAGAGTACTTGAGCGAGCACAGGGCTCTGAGTTCAAACCTCAGTATTGCAAAAAAAAAAGTTCTTTTCAAAGAAAGTTGTATATAAAGTATATGATATTTGAATGTATCATTTTCTACAGATAATGCCTAGCTACTTGGGTGGCTACTTGAGGGATTATCCTCTAATCCCTCAAAGCCATCCAGGGAAGGAAAGTCTGTGAGACTATTTTAACCAGCAACAAGCCAGAAGTATAGCTGTGGCTCAAGTAGTAGAGCACTAGTCTTGAGCACAGAAGCTTAGAGACAGCACCCAGGACCTGAATTCAAGCTCCATTGTTTAGCCAGCCTGATGATCAATAAAATAGAGTGTTTTTTGGTTTGCTTCTTTTTTTATTGTAAAGATAATGTACAGAAGGGTTACAGTTCCATGAGTAAGGTAATGAGTATATTTCCTATTGAGCATTGTTATCCACTCCTTTGTTTTTCCCCTACCATCCCTTCCTTCCCAACTCTTCCCTCCGCTGCCCCCCCTCCCCGCCAAGAAGTTGTAAAGTTTGTTTTCAACATAGTGTCTTGGAGTATAGTTGTAGAGGTGGGAGGGAAGGAATGGTAGGAGAAAAACAGAGGAGGCAACAATGCTTGATAGGAAATGTTCTCATTACCTTGCTCATGTAACTGTAACCCCTCTGTATTTTTACAATAAAAAGTTATTTAAAAAAAACATAGTGTCTTGTATGTCTGATAGTTACAATGGGTCAACCCGTATGCTTGTTTCAGCATTTTGTTATTTTTAAAAAGCATATCTGGCCTCAAACTTTCCAGGGCAAAGCCATATGAAGGACAAGGGAAGGAATTCTCTAAATCTTTTTTTTTTTTTTTTTGGTCTCATCGTGGGCCTGAGCTCTGGGCCTGGGCGCTGTCCCTCAGCTCTTCAGCTCAAGGCTAACGCTCTACCACTTGAGCCACATTCCACTTCTGGCTTTTTTCTTTTTGCTTATGTGGTGCTGAAGAATCGAACTCAGAGCCTCAGGCATGCAAGGCAAACGCTCTACCACTGAGCCACCTTCCCAGCCCCAACGAATTCTCTAAATCTTGAGGAAACATGTGAATCACAACATCTGTCAAGTCACCATTTGAGTACAGACGCCAACTGGTCAGTCTCAGCAAGGCAATAGGTTGGTTATATAAATAGGAAATAAATGGAGATTACCAAATCCTAAAGAAAATTTACCAAAAAAATCTAGATAAGAGAGAAATCCTAAGTTAAAAAATTCAAAGATGAAGAAATTACGGTTTAAATGAACTGGTGGTAAACAGTGAATCTGTTTTCACGTGTAACTGATATTACACACTATGGGATCTCTGCTTATAGGATAGAGGGATGCTTTCTGTTCTGTAACAGAGATCCAGTCATACTGTGTGAACTGAAAAACAAAAGGAAAGAGAAGCTCCACTTCCTATAATAACTCTTTATCAAGGGATCTTGCTTTCTTAGTTTACTCTGACAGTCTTCATTTATTTCTGAGTAGTGACAATGAAAGTAGCCACTGTCTATATTTCAACTCTATTTTGGGGATCTGTTCCTTCCACATAGTACACCCAATGAGGGGGAACAAGAGCACCCTAGCTAGAGATGGAGGAAGACTGCCTGCTAATGTAGACCTGGAACAACCAAGCAACATGCGTTCTTTCCTCTAACCATGCTTATTTTGCTTCAGCCTCCACCAGAAGTTCTTTCTGTGAGTGGCACCTTTGAACAGAAGCATCAGTAGGCACAGAGCTGAGGAGTGAGTCCTGTCTCGACAACTCTTGATCATTGAACGAGGAAGAATGTAACACATTTTCAAGTGTTTCTATATAAAATGTCAAGTATGTACCTCCAATAAATGGAGAGACATTGTTAAAAAAAAACCTGCATCAGAAGGTGTTTGGTTATTGTACAGACATCATAGTGTACATTATTCAAAGTCAGCCTGTAGAGTATACAAACACACACACACACACACATATCATGTAGTCGGTTTTTCTTATAGCCATGAACAAAACAATTAGAGATAAATATATGAGAAAATAATACAATCAAAAGATGCAATGGACATAAGATATAGGAGGCTATTGAGCTAAACTTTTGTAGAAATAGAAGTATATCCTAAAAATGATTTAAAGATGAGTCGCATAGTAAATATATCATCCAGCAATAGTCTGTCAACCACATTGCTATACGAGTATTCAGGAGGATTGTTTAGACCAGCACTAACATAGACACATAAGCTCTGGGCTATGATGCTACAAAGACTATGTATTATATCACTAAGTGATAGAAGTTTTCATGAATCCATTGTCATGTATATAGCCCCTTTTTATGGAAACATGGCATGATGCATGCCTGTACTATGTTGTGTTCAGGTGTAGGTACAGAAATAAGGGAGCAAATGTTTTTTTTTCAAATTCTAATGTAAGCACTGCTTGTATTTAAACAAATGCTTCAACATACAACTTGAAGGCCTATCTCCAGATGCCTTTAGAAGCTCAGAGGCTACTCATAGAACTGCCAAGCTGTGGAAAGAGGAAGTGAGGAGCTAAGCCAAGTCCTGACTTCTAAGGTCTTGGGGACTCCAGAGACATCTAGGATGTAAGTCTGTGTAGACACAGAAGGTATGTCTAAGTCTGTGTAGACACAAGAGGTATGTCTTTTTTACTTTTGATCTACAAGTTTGGGTATGCAAAATTTTTACATTTTCTAACCTTTTCTATAATTGAACCAGAATTCTACCAGTTCTACTTCAACCCTTCATTTTGCTGATTTCAGACAACTTAATCATATGCATTTCGTGTGTACAAAGATGTTTTTCCTAGATTGTTTTCTTCCTTTCTTACCAGCATGGCAACTGAGGTTACACTCTTACCCAGGCTCTAGGGCTTTTCTGTCAACACTGACCTCTCCCTCCCCTCAGTGAGTAATCTCTTCTCGGAAGCATGAATATCTCTAAGTGCTCTTCTTTCCCATTCTGGAACATTCCAGAGTTTTCTCAGTCTTTCTCAACCTTCCCACTGCCCCTAATCTACCCACTGTACTGAGCTGGGGAATGGAAGGATGAGGACCTGCCTTCCTGAGCTTGTTTCCTTTCCCAGCCCCAAGAATGAGTACCAAGATAACTTTCCCTGAGAGAACCAGGGCATCTGAAGCGTTACTATTTCTCCACACTAGGAAACTTCCACCAAGCTCCCGCAGGATCCTCCAGGGATAATTCAAAACCCTTCTCAGCTTCAAGACCTAGTTTAATGGATGAGGGAAGTTTTCTAAATTTAACAGTGTGGAAAGGATATAAAATCAATAGCATGAATGAGGATTGTATCTGTTCTTACATTGCAACATAGCCATCCCCTGGGATATAATGTATATGCTTGAAGGTGGTGACTATGCTCAGATAAAGAAGCCTCTACTGGGAGGGGTAAGCTGGGGAAGAGGTCCTAGTGCAATCCTTCACATTCCTTCCTTTGCAGGAACCTATGGTTGCTCTGTTCCCCTAGCATGGAACTCTGGGGCTCTCTGCCCGCTGCTGCTCTGGTTCTTGGATGGAGCACCTGTAGAAAATCTAGATGTTGTGCCCCACATAGGAATTCTGAGCCTATTTCTGATGAGGACCAAGCCACGGGGACACACATCCCTACCCTACTCCTGTTGTGAGCCAGCAAGGAGCAGCTCCCAGAAGCAGGACCTGAAGCCAGCTGCTTCCATGCATGTGGTGCCGGCTGGACCTCAAGACCCAAATCACACTTAAGTATACTGCTGACATGCTGCAAAGCTCCCATCCAGAGCTAGCAGGGAAGAGAATTCTACGCCATCTTAAGATGTAGGTTTCTACTGACTACTTACCTTTCCTGGCGTTATCTCCACACCATACGTGGCGATTCTGTGCAAAATTAAAGTATGACCCTGCCCAGCAGTTGCTGCTTTTGTATTGCATGCCTGCTCATTCTCCTTCTGTGTCTCTGTCTCTGTCTCTCTGTGTCTCTGTCTCTCTCAATATTTAAGGCCTTTCTTTCTAAGTGGAGGGGCAGACCAATCCTTCCTCTGGCAGGAGTACATGGTTCCTAGTTCCCCAGTGTCTCTTTAGGGCAGCAGCATGGCTGGCACAGGATTCAGCGAGAAACACAGGGACCGGGGGTCGCAGAGGGCTCAGATCTCACCATCTTGAAACTTGCTCCAGCTCCTTAGGAAGCCTCTTTGGTGAAGCCCTGCCCTGCAGTTGACCACATCCTCCTCTGAAGGCCAGCTGCGGTCAGATAGAAGATTAGGACATCCCAAGCACAATGTTCTAGCTACTTCCTCTGGGGGAAGCTGCTAAGTGCCCAGAAGCCTGCCCTGCCCTCTCCTTTTCCTCTTGACTGTCTTCTCCTCTAGGAGAGAAGGGGACATAACAGCCTTCCCAGTTGCTTCTTCCTCTAGCTTAAAACTGAAGGCACTGGGCATGGTCACACTGCCCCCCCCCCAGGAGGTTCACTGCAGCCCCTTCCTTCTCCAAAGATCTTCCAAGGAGGAAGATCTTTCTACCCTCTCAACACCTTTTTCCTACCAGGCCTCCAGGCCAATTTGAAACGCACCCACGTGTCTGGAGTGCTTCTTATTCTGTGTCAAGAACTCAAATCTTCCCAGAAAAATGAGTTCAACAGACAAGTTCCATTTGAAACATTGCTTAGCAGTTACTTAAGAGCTTGTGCCAATGCACAACTAGGCATCTTTTAGTGGTTGGGAGAAACCAAGAAGAGGTTGTGTCTGGGGGAGGTGAGGGCTCAGGGGCAGGTGGCCCTGCATGGCAGGTCTCCTCTGGCCCCTGAGGACAGCAAAGTCACCATCACAGGGAGGCAGATGACTGCTTGAGCCCTGAGCTCTTATTCAGTCCTGCAGAGCTACTTGGGATGTCTTCCCTGCTGTCTTCCAGGTGAGGACCCAGGAGGCTGAGGTCAAGGAACTGACCCTAGGTCCCTGGGACAACTGAGCCAATGGGGGGAGAGTTGACCTTTCCCCAAAGCCCGTGCACCTTATAGGTGCCACTATCTTTCACAGAGCCTTTGTTTGTCCAAAACAAGCCCTGTGAGGGCCAGGCCAGGATCACGGAGACACCAGGCTCAGAGCTGAGAGCACCACCATCTTGGTTCTCCTTTCAGCATCTGTCTTGGCAGGAAGTTGCTCCATCTCACTAGTTAGAAGACTTGAGACACAGCTTTAGTTGCGATCTGAGAAGTACCAAAGTGGAACAGAACCAACCTATCTAGTACCTGCCAGGAGACGACCCTCCCTTTCCCTGCACAGAGAAATTTTCAGAGAACGTCCACCTGTGGCTCCAAGCCACTGGACCCTGCCATGTGCTCTGCCCTGGGGATAGCACAGTGAGATTGTGCTGACATAGAAATGTGTGGGCTGTGAGCCTAATGTTGCTCCCGCACCCCTGAGTCATGAAAATGTGATTTTTCTCTCAGAGGTCCCCACCCCATCTATCTTTCCCACTCACCTCTCAGACCACCGCATGCCACCTCTCTCCTTGCCACCCACTGCCCTTCTTAGGTGTCCCAGAGCTATCCTGCCCCCTGGTGGCTAGCAAGAGTTTAACTACTGGGGCTTTGACAAGGCAGGTGATTAGCCATCTCTCACACATACCAGGTTTTCCAGAAGCATTGGGGTGATTCTGCCTCCCTCCATCTTTCTGTCCTGTCCCTCTTAGCCAGCATATGGCTTTGCTTCTTTAAGAGGCACATGGTCCAAGATGGCTGCAGGAACTCTGGATTTCACATCCACGTAACAGCAAGAAGAAAGAGGTCAATGTAAAAGGCTCTTCCAGAAACTGTCTCTAATGACATACGCGCATCTTAGGAGCCACGCACATGCTGGGAATCCGGGAAATGTGGTTTTCATCTGCAGTTATTGGGTGGGGTACCATAGGGCACCCCCACTTCTCTCCCTTGGATGCTAAGTCTCCAGCTCTAATTGTACTCCTCTGGCCATCCTCCTTCCTCAGCCTCCCCAAATGTCTGGGATCTATGGATCTATTTTCCCTCCGCTCATCCTTCTCAAGACAATCTCCGCACACTGTTTCTATTGTGTTCTCTCCCGTGTGTCCCTGGAACTTCTGATAGTGGCCCTCAGTCCCTTGCTTGCTATCTGTGCCTACTTGTTACCCCATCTCTCCTGCTTCATCCCATCTTACTGAGCTCCTCTAGGTCTGGTTCTCAGACTTATTTTCCTTGGGAGCCATCAGGATTACTTAAAGGGATAGCATCAATCAAGACGCATTGTACTTATAAACTGATATGTCAAATGGTAACTACTTAAAGATAATAAAAATAGTTTAAATGAGGTAAAGGCAGAACAAAAAAAAAAGATGACTTCAGAATGAAATGTGTTCTTTTGTTACTTTGATAAACCATCGTTCTTTCACTTGTCTGTTCTGCCTCTTGCAAGTCAGAACTAAGATGTGATGGAGAGCTGGACTGGAAGTTGGGACCAAGCAATGTCTCTTACTGTATTATGTGCCCCCCCACACACACATACTAGTAGCCAGCAGGATCTGCCAGACAACTCTATGCCATAGCGTGTGCCTCTTCGCATTTCACGAGCAAGGAAAACTGAGGCTTGGGAGGGTCCAGGAGGGGCATGCCACTGACACCCAGACTAAGTGAGGCCTCTCTGCTACCAGAGCCAGGGCTTGTCATTATACCAGTAGGCTTTGGCAAAACAGGAAAGTCAACCCCCAAATAAAACTAACAGACAATCCTCCACTTACATCAAGAATTCACCAATCTTTCTTGCAAGGCTGCAGCAAGACCGAGCCTAGACCTCGGGAGAGAAAGACAGGAAAGGTCCTGCCACATGAAGCTCCCACACAAGTCGAAGGAGGAAGGGCCTCAGAGGCCCAGTAAAACCTGCCTATAATACAGCACCCCTGGGAATGCACATGAAGGAGTCGTGAGCCTGGGCAGGCTACACTTAAAAGCTATACTTTAGTAAGTTGCAAGAAGCCTGAAATTTAGGCAAGGGCTGATGTCAAGACCTAATGGTAACCAGAACCTTTGACCTGGGGTCCCAGTAATGCAGGGCAAATCAGTCATCTAGAGCTTCATTTTCCTCTCTCTATATATATGTGTCATTATCAGCCTTCCCAGGCCCGTGGGACCGACTGAGGACATAGTGTCATGTGTACCATTTACAGTAGACTTGGTATATAGCAATGATCCATACATGAACTATTGATCCTACAGATAATAGTGCTGCTCTAAGCACTCATGCTCGTACTCAAACATTCCATCCTGCATGCACACACATTCACATGCCTTGAATGCATACACATTCACTAACATATACTCAGTCATACAAGCACACACATGTGCATGTACAAATATACAAACTCACATGAACACACACTTGCATGAGTACACACCAGAAGAGGTAACATCTTAGATCCCAGGAACTGACCTTCCTTTCTTTAAAAGGCCCCTCCTGGGGCCAGGAAGGTGGCTCAGTCGTTGAGCGCTTGCCTTGCATGCATGAGGCCCTAGGTTTGATTCCTCAGCACCACATAAGCAGAAAAGCTGAAAGTGGTGCTATGGCTCAAGTGGTAGAGTGCTAGCCTTGAACTGAAGAGCTGAGGGACAGCATCCAGGCCTATAGCTCAGGCTCCAAGAACAACCAAAAAACAACAAGAAAAAAAAGGTGGGTTGTGGTTGATGGCTTAGTGGGGGGGGGGGCATAGGTAAACGAAAGGGCAGACATGCCACATCAGGCAGAATTGTATTACTTACACAGTTGGCCAAATTTTCCAGGTTTCTGCCTATCCCAAAATATAGCCTGGTGGCACCTCTTAGCCGCTTGCTAGTGAATGGGGCCATGGGACTAGATGTGGCTGGTGAGCTGTAAGTAGAAGGGATGTAGCAGGTGAGACTCCAGAATTCTGACGCCATTAAGTGACACTGGCAGGCCATGTTGGACATAGGGTGCTCTTTGGGAGAAGTTTTCCATTTGGTGCATTTATTTTTCTCATGCCAAGAAGGTGGGCAGAGTGAGTTATAAGCCACTGAACAAGCCCCAGAGAAAGATTTGGCAAGTAAGAGGAGTACATATACATAATGTGTAAGGCATACCAACTTGTGAATGCACACTGGTGTGCATGTGATGAAGAAAACAAGCATGTGTGCACAAGTGTGAGTGTGGGCAATAGTGCATGTGTGAGTGCTCAAAGGGGTTGGAGACTGAGTCCAGAGCACTGGTTAAAGATGGATGAAGGGGGGGGGGGCTGGGGCTGGGAAAGTGGCTCAGTGGTAGAGTGCTAGCCTTGAGCTGAAGAGCTGAGGGACAGTGCCCAGGCCTAGACTTCAGGCTTTAAGACGACGACAAAAAAGAAAAGCAAAAACAAAAACATGGGCTGGGAAGATGGCTCAGTGGTAGAGCGCTTGCCTTGCATGCCTGAGGCCCTGGGTTCCATTCCTCAGCACCATATAAGCAAAAAGAAACAAAGCCGGAAGTGGTGCTGTGGCTCAAGTGGTAGAGCGCTAGCCTTGAGCTGAAGAGCTGAGGGACAGCATCCAGGCCCAGATTTCAGGCCCCACGACAGGACCCCCCCCAAAAAAAAAGATGAATGAAAGGAAAGGCTGAAAATGACTCCAAAGGCATTAGGAGGCACCAAGTGTACAAGCAGAAGTGTCTCAAAACTGTCCACCTTCTGTCTGGCAGCAGTGGGATGGCTGGACATGCCGCAGCCCCACGCAAGACCTGAGGCTCCTGGAGTGAGGGGGGGAGTGGGGGGGGGCAGAGCTAGGAGGAAGGGAGATAGGGACTGGTCCCAAGGAAAGAAGAGGGAGGAGGAGGCCCCCAGGACCCGTAGGAGCTGTAGGAATAGAAGCATGGGTTTGTTAGACAAAGGGCAGAGAAGGGCAGGATTACCACTGGACTCATCAATGAGGCACATGGAGAAGGCCACTGGGGAACTGCAGAGGCCGGGCATCACCCCAGGCCTGATAGACTCCCGCAGACCAGAAAGCGCTCTGTGCTGCTTTGAATTTCCAAATCGGGCCACCCTGTTATTTCACCTGACCCTGGACCACTTCGAGGGTGGGGAGGCGGCGGCACCTCAAACCCATTTCACCTCTGGGAAGCTGGAAAGA
>NW_012267268.1:12015840-12026033 GCF_000151885.1 Dipodomys ordii
TGAAGGGATGCTCCCTCCTCCCCTCCTCCTGATCCCTCTCCTCCCACTTCAAGGACTATCAGGAGGGGAAGGTCCCTGCTCAAGGTCACCACTCCTTTACTTCGTCCTGGCTGGAGGAGGCGTGAAGGATGCCTAGACACTGGAGCGTGCCTAACCACCCCTCTTTCTCTGGAGCAAAGACGCTCCCCTCTCTCCTCTCCCCTGACTCCTCAGTGGCCCTGGCAAGCCTCTCCCATTCTGCAGGTCTCAGTTACCGCAGGACGGCTGGTGCACACTCAGCAGGGCTGGATCAGGCCAGGTCTTTCCCTGCGCCCCAGAACCCAGGCGTTTGCTGAGATGCACGCGCAGCGCGCGCCATCTAGTGTCCGATTCTCACCTCTGCATGATCATCGCGGGGAAAGGCACCCCTGTAGGGAAGAGAAAAAGAGAAAGAAAGCTCAGGAAAGAGAAGGGCTGTAAATTGGCGCTTTTGAGGACTGATGAATGAAAGAGTCGACAGGGAAGGGAATGAGTCAATACATTGCAGAATGAAGGGATAACAGGTGAATGATAACAAGTGTGTGAACAGCCACCAAAATGAACGCATCACAGAGCAGATGCACAGCCCAATCAAGCCAGTTCATGGTTCTGGTTTCAAGTGTATGACTTGGAATTAAAAAAAAATCAGACCCCAGAAAGGCGCGGGCATCCTAACACCTTCCAAACCCTGTCTGCTAGCCCCCTTGGTATGTTGCTTAGGGACCACCCCTCCTCCACCCACACACACCCTTGTTGGAATAACCAGTCGGAGTTCCCTGCCCCTGAGAGGGAGGAGAACGCAGGGAATAAAATCTTAGCAGGGTGTCCAGCCTGTGCTGGAGGCTTCGTACACCTCGATCGTGGCACGGGTGCTTGGGGAGGCCGCAGGTTACCACACACTGGCCTACTCCTCCCTTTGGCCTCGCCTGGGCTCCCCCGTGGTTCAGGGAGCTTGTTAATTAGCTCTGATGGTAATTACGGTTGTGACTGGAATGACTGCCTTCAGACATCACAGCGCAGCATGACCTCCATCCTCGAGTGCCTGGGATGTACTTCCCCACTTCCTTTGTTCCAGCGAGCAGGGCAGATTTCAATGCCGCCCAATTAAAGGGGCTCCAACAGTGTCTAATTCCACAAGGCCTGCTTCCCCGTCATCTGACAGCGTCTCCGCAGATCAAAGCAGGGCAAGAAGAGCTCGCTTTCTCTTCCTCATCTGCACAGACAGATCTGTTTCATCTCAGCAGTCGAGTGCACACCACAGGTCTTTCCATCTATCTCCCCGTGATCGCCCTTCCCGAGTCTTCATGCAGAAAAGGTGATACCCTGGACCTTCTGGCTTTCATTAATCAGGAGTGGAGGTGCCTTGGGTGGGCACCTCAGGGCTTCACCGTGCTCTTGTGCCCATGAGTTGGCGCATGCGCGCGTGGGCAGGCCCGCGCGCGCGCGCGCGCGCACACACACACACACAAACTTTCACCGAAAGAGTAGAGAACAGACGACCCAGGAAGATGCCAGAGGCCATGCAGGGAGGACATGAAGTCAGCATTGCTTCTGAAAATGCAGCCCCTCCCCCCTTCTAGTCCCTCTCTGAGTTCAAGTGTTCTAGACTTTTCAAAACCATCACTTCCATTTTTTAAGGGTAGTCTCTACAACTGCGTGGGGCCTGGGGCCCAGGACCACCAGACCCCACCATCCAGCCTCACCAGTGTACTGAAGATCTCTTCCATCACGTCCTGTCAGTGTGTCATGACAATGCTGTCCCCAGCACACCACTGGGTGGCTCCTTGAATGCCTCTGGTGACCTCAGGGAGAGGGGTAGCTGCTTCCATTCATGGTTTGATGGTTTAAGACTTCTGAGCAAATGCTTGTCTACATGGGCTGAGACAGCGACTCAGAGCCCATTTGACCCTGGAGAACACAAAGTGAAGAGGGACCAATGCTCCCACAGGAAGTGGGCAGCTACCAGCCCCGCTCCTGTTCCTGGTGCTCCTCAAGCTCTGCACTTCATGCCCTCTGCTCCTCCATGACCTCTTCTCCTCTGAACCCACTTCTTCCTATGACTATTGAGATTTTTTTCTAAAAGGGAGTTGTGTAGCTGAACTCCTACTGAGAGCAGCATTTCATCTCTTTGGCAGGTGGCCCCCAAATGTCTGTGCAGCTGTTTGAACTTGGCTAGCCTCCTTGCATAGCTCAGGAGACTGCAGAAACTTGTTCCGTTTACCCACAGATTTGGGGCTCCCTTCTCAGGCCCCGTGGCCTGGATTTTCCCTCCCCTTTCCCTCAGCTCAGTGAACTCTGACCCCACCTCTCCAAGCCAGCCAGACTCTGGGTTTTCTGTCCCCACTTTCACAACCCAGTGAGATTCCATGCTGTTGAGCTCAAACTAGGAAAGGATGCACCTCACCCAGGAGAGTGACTTACCTCTCACTGTTGGGGGGGGAGGGGAGTCCTGACCCATCCAGCAGTTTTCTTCCTCTAATCTGGCCCTGACCCTGGACAGCCCATTTCAACATTCACTGAGACAGCTCCCCCAGGCAAACTGGTTCCAGGAATAGTGGCAGGTGGCCTACCTACCCCCCCCTTCTTCCATGACAGGACCTAGGGGTGGGAGGGACACACAGGACCAAGGATATATGGGTTTCCAGGGATAGCAGGAGTCAAGTAACCATAGCTCCTCAGTTTACCCTTGGCGCCCTTCCCAACCTACTGCCTTCATGCCTTCACCCCACCGCCATCCTCTCCTCTATTCCAAGTTCTCCCCAGGTGGGCAGCAGGCATACTTGCTGCTCTTCTGACACCAGAACTGCTCTAACACCTAGTTAGTGAAATGACCTCATAGTCACTGGCTCCGCACCTTCAGTGTGGCTCTCTCTCCAGGCTGGAGCACTTCCAGACACATTCTTGCACTCTGTTCAAATATTTCTTCAGCAAGTGGATAAATAAATGGGTAAATGATTAGATGAACAACCTAACCGCAGAAGGCAGGTCCTCAGAGGACTGGCAATCCTACAGCTGGAGGGTTGGAGGTCATACACTCCTCCTCGGATGGAGGCCTCTCCCAAGGAGCAGACTTCATCACAGTGAGAGAGGCAGCAGCCTCTGCACCAGTGACAGGTTTTAATTTGTAACTGTTTCAGCCCCCATTTCCTGCTTCTGCTCTGCTGACAGGCTGCCTGCACTTAAATCAGCTTTGTCCTTTCTGCCCAAGGAGAAACACAGGACACAAGAGGGAGATGTTGATTTGTATGGAAGGCCCCTGATGAGCAAAGATGGATGTAGGTAGCAAGTATGGTCTGCACGCCTCACCCACAGAACTGAGGTTACCCAGACGCACATTCTTCTTAGTAACATGGGCTGGGGTGCAAAGTTTGCAGGGTATCACTCCTTGCTGAATACCTTAGCACCACAAGACACACTATAAAGAATAGGCTTATTGTTGCATCCATTTTTTTAGGATGAGAAAGCTAAGGCATGGGGATCTTGAATAACTTACCTAAAGCCACCCAGTGAACACATGCTAAGGACAAGATGCATGCAGGGCCTGACTAGAGCATTCCTAGGGACCTGAGTCTGAGATTATTCTCTGCAGGTGTTCTGAAGTTTCCTAAAGCCCTAGTCATGAGTACTCTCACTTGCTGAGAGCACTCATAATGCAGATTAGTGTTGTCACAGACAGCTGTAATAAGCATGAACTCAACTAGATAAACTTGTGCCTGGCAGGAGACGCAGGGGCCTCAGACAGTAGGGCATAAGAGAGCTGTCATGCAGTGACACTGTGTGTACTCTGCAGAGATGGAGAGACAAAGCACCAAGTAGACTGGAGAACACTAGTTGTAAAGACTCAGTTGTGTCTGGCCCTCACTCCACCAAGCAAAACAAATGCATGTGAAATTCAAGAGACATACAGATGAGGAAGCATTCAGTGCTGGCATTGTGAGAAGGTCCTAGGGATGAAGGAATAATGGCAATACTTAGAGCATCCATTTGTTGTCTTCCCTTCTAAGCCCAGCAGTCAACTGTGGACTTCAAAGAGGTGAGATGGAGAAGCGGTGATCCTAACTTTCAGAGCAGCTTCTCAACAGCTCCAGCCAAGCATACTGAAATGCTAAGCACAGAATGGGACAGCATTTAAAATTATATATGGTATTCTCAAAGGTGCCGCACAATTCTTAGCACTCAGCATAGTATCAGGCACATAATAGGAATCAAACTATCAATTGGACAGATGGATGGATGGATGGATGGATGGATGGATGGATGGATGGATGGATGGATGAATGAATGGATGGATGGATGGATTGATGGATGGATGGATAAGTGGAGGATGGATAGATGGAGGGAAGTATAGATGGGTAGATGAATGGATAGATGGATGGCTGAATGGGTAGATAAATGGATAGATGGATAGCTGAATGGGTGGATAGATGTGTGGATGGATGATTGGACAGATGAATGACAGATGTACAGCCAATTCTGCTGTGAGGGAAACACTCATCATCTGATGCACAAACATGCATTTACCAGCACCCAGTCACTGAGACAATCACACATTTGTATGCTCACATACTCACACAAAAAGAACTGACCCATATCACACCCTTGGCACTGATTCTGGAGAGGTAACTTAGTCACAGATGCCAGTCCATTGACACTGTACAGAGGCACTGACTGGTAGCGTGTATGACTGGCCCTGACGCTGGTCTAAGGGGCTACATCCAGTGTTCTTTGGATGGAAAGGCATGAAAGTAAGCCTCAGCTCCCATTGCATGTGACCCTGCATCTGTCATTCCTTACAGGAAGGCTGATGTAAAAATTCTCAGAGCACCTGCCTAAGGACCACTTGGCTCTCACACCATGGAACCTTTTGAAGAGAAAATAGAAGAAGTGTTTCTTTAGGGGTTGGAGGCATGTAAGTTAGATTTGAGTGAGATCCATGTCATCATGGATTGCTTAATGCTTCCCTGGCTGCCTTAGATGTGGAGAGCATTTTTCCCTTCAGCCTTGAGGAACAATATCTCCTGTCCTTAAGAAGTCCATGGTCTCATTTTAAAATCCCCAAAGAAACAGTGCAGAGTGGAGAAGGCTATTATGAATGTACATACAAGGCTCAGTGGGATATGAAGGGCTGTCTGGGGTCCAACAGCAGCTTTGGTATATCTGCATCATGGACATGGTCCATTAAAATACTGGGACTGGCTATACAGAAAGGGGGAAAGACAGTATGAGAGTGGACTAGACAAAGGTGAAGGAACTGATTCAGAGATCACAACATTTTCTAGAAACAGAAGTAATTTGACCTAAATGGCCTAATGGCCATAAAGTAAATGTCAAAGACATGCTGTAAGCCCAGAACTGGTGGCTTATGCCTATAATCCTACCTACTCGGGAGGCTGAGATCTGAGGATCATGATTCAAGTCTGTGAGATTCTTATTTCCAATTAAATACCAGAAACCCAGAAGTGGAGCTGTAGCTCAAAGTGTAGCGTTCTAGCCTTGAGGCAAATAGCTCAAGGAGAGTACCAAGTCCCTAAGTGCAAGCCCCATAACTGGAAAAAAAAGACATGCTGCAAGCATAGGGAAGGAATTTGGAGCCAACATGGTGTGTATGTGGTGTCAGTTCCATCTACCTGGTTCTAAGTGATGGGGCAAGTAGAGGTTAGAAACACGCCACAGCACACAGCTCTCAGAATGGTCACCCATCTCTGGAGCTCCTGTCCCCCAAGCTACATACCTTGAGTCCTGGGTATAAAATCTCTGCTTTGGTGTACTCCATCTGCCTCATTTGAGAAACCCTGTCCAAAGCACCATCAAGACCTGCAGACCATACCTGTGCTCATTCCCTCTACCAATGGTGGCAAAGCCAGAGTGAGGAGCTATCCCCCACCAGCCTGGGCCCCGGACCGTGGCCACATCTTCAGTTCTCAAGAAACCAATGTTGATCATTCATCTTGCCATCCTGGAAAGGCACAATCTTACAATTGCCAATCATTTGCATGGACGTATTTCACCAAGACAAAAGTAATTATCCTTCAACCTGCACCTCTAAGAAATGTTCTTCTACTTACTGTGACATAGATCTCCACACACACCCCCACTGACACCCTGAGCATCTGAAACTGTGGTAAACACAGGGACTAAGCCAAAGATTATCGCTCAGAGATAAAACAGCATGTAGCCATATAGGGCCATGTGAAGCACTGGCCAATTGGGGGTTATTGTGCAAGACACTCTCAGTATCCAACACCTATGAGGGCAGCTACCCCTCCAAACGGATGGCTCAGATACCTGTTGAATGGCTCCCAAGATCTTACCTGCTGACGAATGGGTTTTCTGGGGTGGAAAAATAGCCTCCTCCCTTTTTTAGTCTGCATTGGCAAAAAAAAAAAACAACAACTGGGAATAGAAGACTTTTAGAGATAGATAGGAAAAATGGATAGATAGATAGACAGACAAAAAGACAGGTAGAGTCTTATTAAGAGGAAGCATCTCATGTACTCAAAGGGGCTGGTAAATGATGTGTAGATGGAGGACCTAAGAACCAGAAGAAGATTCTGCAGTGCTGGAGGAATATCAATACCAAGCTTCAAACTCCACTTCAAAGCCATAGGAATCAAAACAGCTTGGTACTGGCACAAGAATAGACCAGAGGATCAATGGAATAGAACTGAAGAACTAGAAATGAACCCACAGACCTAGAGCCACCTAATCTTCGATAAGGAAGCCAAAAAATAGAATGGAAGAAAGACAGCCTCTTCTGTAAATGGTGCTGGCAAATTCGGTTAAACATCTGTAGAAAACTAAAGCTAGGTCCTTATATATCACCCTGAACCAGAATCAACTCCAAATGGATCAAAGACCTTGAAGTAAAAGCAGAAATCCTGAAAACATTACAGCAAGGAATAGGAGAAACTCTAGGGCTCCTGAACAAAAACCCAGAAACACAACAAACCAACAAAAGTTTGGACAAATAGGATTGCATGAAGTTGCAGAGCTAGCAAGATCAATAGAAAGCCCATGGATTGAGAGAAGATCTTCACTAGCTATACAACAGACAAGGGCCTCATATCTAAAATATACTTAGAACTCAAAAAACTAAATCCCCCAAAAACAAATAATCAAAGAAACAACCGCCTGATTAATAAATGGGCTAAAGACTTAAAGAGAGACTTCTCTGAAGAGGAAATAAGAATGGCCCATAAACACATGAAGAAATGCTCCACTTCTCTAGCCATAAAAGAAATGCAAATTAAAACAATATTGAGTTTCTACCTCACCCATTAGAATGGCTATCATCAAGAACTCTAATAACAACAGATGCTGGAAGGGTTGTGGCCAAAAGGGAACTCTACTGCACTGTTGGTGGGAGTGTAAACCTGTTCAACCACTTTGGAAAGCAGAATGGAGGTTCCTCAAAAAACTCCACATAAGAGCCTCCCTATGACCCAGCAGTCCCACTTCTGGGCATTTACTCAAAGGATCACAAACAAGGCCATGCTAAAACTGCCAGCCCAACTATGTATATTGCAGCATTATTTACTATAGCTAAGATATGGAACCAACCCAGATGCCCCTCAGTAGGTGAATGGACCAAGAAAATGTCACACACACATACACACACACACACACACACACACACACACACACACACTGGAATTCTATGCTTCTATCAGAAAGAATGACACTGCCCCATTTGTTAGGAAAATGGAAAGACTTGGACAAAATCATATTAAGTGAAGTAAGCCAGACCCAAAGAAACACAGGTCTCATGGTTTCCTTTATTTGCAATAACTAGTATATGTCTAAGATAATCTTATCAAATGAGCAGAAAAGCTCAAAAGCTATGTACATATAAGCATATAAGACGATGCTAAGTGAAATGAATCCCAAGATATGGACCCAGAGGTTTTTCTTTGTTGCCGTTGTTTTTAATGTACTATGTGGGGTTTTTTTTTGTTTCCTTTATATCTTCTTCCTCCTATGGTAAATCCCTGTTGTCACTGTATTTGATTTTGGTACCTTGCATCTTGTATATACATTTATCTAATTTGGGTGGGGGGAAGGGAATAACAAAATGCTGAAACAAAGACACAAGATGACCCATCGCAACAATGATACTCACAAGACACTATGTTGGAAATGAACTTTACAACTGGGGGGGTGGGGGCAGGGGAGGAATATGGGAGATGGGGGAGGGAAAGGATAGCAGGAGAAAAAAAGGAGGGGATAACAATGCTCAGCAAGAAATGTACTCATTACCTTACGGATATAACTGTAACCTCTGTACAACATCTTTACAAGAAAATACATTTTAAAATAATTCCATTTTGGAGTCCAAACTGCTGTCCAGCTGGAACCATCAGGCAGAAAAAGCACATTCTCTCCTGCTCAGCCTTTTGTTCAGAAAAGGCCTTCAACAAGTCAAGAGAGGCCCACCACTCTGGGAAGGGTTGTCTGCTTTATTCAGTCCTACCCCATTCAAAGGTCATTGCTCCAGAACACCCTCACAGACACACCATGGAGCCCAGCCAGCTTGACACATAAACTAACCATCGCACTCTCTAAATGTGTAGGGAAGTCCCAAAGAGGCAAAGCTCTAGTTTGTTTGCCTGACTATGAGCTGTCCTGTTCCAGTAGAACCTCCATTCTAATAGCAAGGATTGCACTGTCTCACTCACAGCCCAAACCCCACACCTGCCATGAGTCCAGCACACAGAAAGGAGATACCCTTAAATGCCTTGTTGAGTGAGTAAATGGATAATCAAGCCTGGGCTTGGATGAAAGCCCTGGGCATTTCTTTAAAACAGTCTTCTAGTACTTTTCCAGAAGGCACAAAACAGATTATGTCTCAACCTATAAAATGAGAAAGAAGTTGTAAATGGTAGAACTTTTCACTGTTTGAAAAATTCCAGTTTGTAAAAACGTCTGATTCTTCTTCCTTGCCAGAGTTTCCCCAGCCTGGAGGCAAGAGAGGCACGTGTGACCTTGCCTGCTGAGGGAGCTTCCCATCCCCATTTTGAGACATAGGCAAAATAAGAGGTTCATTTCCCATGACCAAATGGGCCCTCTGCTTTTTCATTTCAGCCTTGCAACCACTGCAAGGTGGGCTGGCTGCACTTGTCAACTGAGGTTGGCAGCATTCCTGGCCTGTCCCCAAAGTATAAGCCAACAAATGAGGAGAGGGAAATGAGGTCAAACGAGCCCAGGACACAGAAGCAGCTTTTCGTCCTTCCTGCCAAAACCCCCCTCACCCCTATATTTCCTTTTTTTTGAGGCAATCTCATTGTGTAACCCAAACTGACCTCAAACTCATGGGGCTCCTGCTTTTTGCCTCCCTAGTGCTGGATTTCAGGTATGCCCCACCACTCCCAACACAATGGCATTTCTTTAACATGGCTGAATGCTCAGAAAGTGTATATGGGTGAACATGCCTTGAGTACAGTAGATGTGCGGGTTATGCAGCTTATGGTTGAATGGCCATTGGCATAGTCTGTGCCTGCCAGGCTTGTGTTTATCTGCAGGTGTGTGTGTGTGTGTGTGTGTGTGTGTGTGTGTGTGTGTGTGTGTTTCATTCTGATTGGTAGGTACTAGAGAAAAATAAATCTCCCAAGAAGCATCTTTCAAGAGGGAATCTACATGCAACTAAGCATTCAGGTGAAGAGTGACCTATGGGGGGGGGGTCCTGGGTGACAGCCAAGACTAAGTGAGCTGGGATCAGACTGATCAAGGACATTGTTCAGCTCCATCACAAGTGAGTTGGAGGAGCACACTCATCAGACTGAGCTGCTCAGACTCTGCACCCTGAGAACCACCTTGCATCCAGATCTGGTAGAAAGAGGAGTAGCTGGGAACTTGAATTGAGCTGGTCCTAGAGAAGTCACTGAAGGCAACATGGAGCCCTAGAAGATACAGGATGTCACAGGCTGACCACTGCCTTCCTGCTCCCAGCCCATCTGTTTCTCTGCGGAGCCAGGCCAGATCCAGCTGCACAGGCTGATGCCCACCAAGGCTTCTTCACCTCCCTGGGTGCCTGAACTGTCATGATAACCCTGATCCTTCCTGGCTCAGTTGCATGGAGGGAACAAGAAAGGGGAAAGAAGGAAGGAAGGAAGGAAGGAAGGAAGGAAGGAAGGAAGGAAGGAAGGAAGGAAGGAAGGAAGGAAGGAAGGAAGGAAGGA
>NW_012267268.1:12026083-12029284 GCF_000151885.1 Dipodomys ordii
AAGGAAGGAAGGAAGGAAGGAAGGAAGGAAGGAAGGAAGGAAGGAAGGAAGGAAGGAAGGAAGACATGCCTCTTTCAGAGAAAGAAAAAGAGAAATGTCCTTGTAAGGAAGGGAAGAGCAGCACTCTCAGTTATCCATGAAGCCCCCTGCACAAGGAGTTTTTATCAGCCATTAAATTAGCCTTCATGCTCTTTTACATCTGAAGTCGGAAGGTGAGGCTCTCAGAGACACCTGTAAGCCATGGGTCCCTGACTCCCCCAGCTCAGCCTTCCCTTGGATGATGAAAACCACAGCCTGTTTTGTGGTAGCCACTGTGGGTGGACCAGTGTAGGCCAGGCCACCCACAGCAAAGCAACTCACCACCTTGGAGGGGCTTCTAAGTGTGGACTAGGACAGGAACGAGGGCTTCACATCTGATAGCTTTAACATCACTCATATATAATTACATGTGTGTTCAAGTGTAAGTCTGACCTGAATAAGCTGTGGTTTTCTCCTCCCTTAAGTGGGTCAGAAGCCTGCTCTGCAGGTGAGGATCTGGCAGCCTAAGCTCAGGCTCATCCTGTCTCATAGCAGGTGCTGTCAAGGGGCTGCCTGAGCCTTGGAAAGCCTGGGGATGAGCTGGCCCAGGGTAGCGGTGTCACTGAAGAGAATCTCACACACCTACACACGTGCGTGCACACACACACATGCATGTGTATACACACATTCACGCACACATACATGCACACATGCATACATATGCACACAGGCATGCCATAGCCTTCACTCACAAACTGCTCATGTCCTGATGGCTGAACTTTGCTGGAATATTTTTTTCACACCTGCCTCTCTCTAAAATGAATTCTAGCAGCATCTGCAGAGTCAACCATCTGACCCAGGTATTTCAGGATGAATGAGCATCAGAAATATTTTCCTCCATTTCTGCCCTTGCCTGGCCCAGTGTTATTCAGGTGATTGCCCCCTTAAAGAGAAAAGAAAAGAGAAATCCATTCTCATTCTCCTTGCACACGCTCTCCCTCTCCCTCTCTTTGTTTCTCTCCCTGTCCTCCTCCCTCTTTTCCTCTTCTGAAACAATCTTTAGTTGGGATAGTTGCAGGAGTAGGGTCTTCAGAGAGCTCCCCCACTAGACTTCCCTGCTGCAAGACAGTAGGCATACACAGAACACTAGTGTGGCCCAGCACCTCTCACAGTGCCCCCGATGCTTCCTGGACTATTGGGTTTCCCTCTTTTGCAACCTGAATATTCAGGCTGAGTGGTCTGTGTTGTCAAAACTTCTCTCCAGTAGATATTCATGCTAAGAAACAAAGCTGGATCCCGGTGCTGGTGACTCACACCTGCAGTCCTAACTTCTGAGATCTAGAGGATCATGGTTCAAAGTAATCCTAGCCAGAAAAATCCACAAGACTCCATCTCCAAAACAACCAACCAAAAACCAGGCTGGGGGCATAGCTCAAGTGGTAGAGTACCAGCCATAAGCAAACAAGCAGAGTAAGCAAGACTTCAAACCTTGGAATCAATAAAAATATAATAATAGTAGTGATGATGATAATAATGATGATGATGATGATGATGATGATGATGATGATGATGATGAAAATGAGAGAGAAAGGGAAGGAAGGAAGGAGAGAAGAAAGAAAGAGGAAAGAAGGGAGGGAGGGAAGAAAGAAAGGAAAGAATGGAGGGCGGAAGGGAGGGAGGGAAGGGAGGGAGGGAGGGAAGAAAAAAACCAAAGTTGGGCTTCAAATCCTGCCAGTCCCATGGGACTTTTGAATACAGGCAGCTCACATACACCAGGGTTTCTGGGAGCCAGGGAACCTGCCTTTTCTGAGCAAGATCAGGTCACCTACTTCCACCCACCTTGGAGGCCACCCCTGCCAACCCTCTAAGATGATCCCTGCTCCCTGCAACCCTAGGCTCACCCAGATGCTCTGATGTTCTGCAGCTTAACACAGCCAGCCCGCTGCCCATGGCAGACAGAGTCTGAGAGCTTCTCCTCATCACTAGGTGCCTGTTTCCCCAAGCCCTCTTCCCCAGGGCCGACCCACACACCTATAGCCAGATGGTTCTGCTAGCAGTGAGACATTCTGAATGTACCAGGTTTCCATCCACATCATCTCATCCAACACTTAAACTATCAAGCTTCCCCTTGGTAGTAGAACAGCAAATGACTCTTTGAGCCTCTCTACATTCTTCTCAGCTTCATTTCCATGGTCTATGACAAGCTGTCAGCACTTGGAATTCTCAGACACCCCAAAACCAGGAACTACACATTGCCTCCTGAGAATGCATTTATCATTTGTACAAAGAGACTTGTCTTTATAGATTGAAAAAAATTAATTGGAGGCCAACTGGAAGAAAGGCAGATGAATGGAGAGGGAAAAGTTGGGCAAAAACTGTAATAATAGTCAATGTCATGTGTGAAAATAGAAGTAGGTAACGAGGGGATTGGTGAGGTTGAAATAAATGGGAGGAGAAGGATGGAAGGGGTGAATGATTAAGATGTTTTGTACTCATATGGTGACATTGAATTGAAGCCCCTTTATACGACTACTTGAAGATTAATTAATTAATTGAGAGGGAGCCAAATTGTCAAATTCTAGTTCCAATGCCTAACTGCTGCTTGAGATCAAGCTAGTCATTAAACCTCTCTGTTTCAATGAAAATAATAATGGATTGGCACTGTCAAGTGATGGAAAAAATCAGTCTCTGAAGTATCTCTCAGAACTGCAGCTATTACTATTTAGTAATATCACTGACTATTCTTTGCTCTCTAAGTTAACTGGGACCTCTATTCTGTGACCTCAGGCCACACAGAGCCTGTGGAAGAGGCACCCAGAGCCTGAAGTAAAAGAGTAAGAAAGCTTAGCAATCATTGTAGACATTACCATATAACACTTCCCTATCCCAAACAAGTCATATCCTTGCTCTTCCATGGACAGCAGATAGCAGGGACTCAGAGAAAACAATACATCTCTAAGCAACAAGTCTGGAAGGGGCCAGCTGTACCCACACAGTACATGGGCCACAGGTAGCTGAGAAGGCTTTGGAACTAACCTGCCTGTGAAGGATAAATTCACCAGAGACATATACTAGTTATTGCAAATAAGGGAAGCCATGGGGCCTATGTTTCTTTGGGCCTGGCTTACTTCACTTAATATAATTTTTTCCAAGTCTTTCCATTTCCTAACAAATGGGGCAATG
>NW_012267268.1:12029634-12059034 GCF_000151885.1 Dipodomys ordii
GTATCTCAATGTTGGTTTCCCTTATTTGCAATAACTAATATATGTCTGAGTCAAGCAGAAAAGGTCAGATAAGTTGATGTTAGGTGAAATGAACCCCAAGATAAGTATTCAAATGTTTTTTTTCTTTCATGCAACTGTTTCTAACATATTTACAACATGATTTCTTTGTTGCTTTGTATGTCCCTCCCCCACAGTATAACCCCTGCTTTCACTGTTTTTGATGTTGGTATAATTTGTGGAGGGGAAGGGGAAAAACAAATCATTTAAATAGGGATACAGGTGGACCCATTGTAACAATGAGATGTACAAGTTGTTATGCCGAAAAACGAACTTTACAACTTTGGGGGGGGAGCGGGGAGGATTGGGTGGGGGGGAGTGAGGGGGGAGGATGGGAAGGGATGGGAAGGAGAAACAAAGGAGGAGATAAGAAATGTACTCACTGTCTTGCCCATGTATTGTAACTCCTCCGTACAATTTTAAAAAAAGAATAAATGAGACAACATGTCATCTACCATAAAAAAATTCGCCAGAGATCCTTCTGCCTCTGCCTCAAGATTAGCTGAGAGTGCAAGTGAGAAACACAGAGACCAGCCCTTATTTTTAATTTTTTAATTGTATTTTTATTATCTTTAATTGTACAGAGGAGTTACCATTCAACAAATCAATTTATGAATACATCTTGATCGACTTCTTCCCCCTCAATGATTCTCTCCCTTCCCTCCCAACCTAACTGCTCTCCTCAATTTTCCCAGTTTCATAGGATATACAATGAATATTAGGACTGCATAGGTAAAGCCATTTTCTATAAGATACAGCAGTACTTGGTAGAATTCCACACTGATCTTTAAGCTAAAGCACTGGACGGTTACAGTTTTTCACCCTTGATTTATATATTTTTTTAGGGAACTTGCAAGGAGTTCAAGGTTCAGGTGTTTACTTGTCTCTAGCCCAACACCTTCATAGTTCACCTTCATATCTTTAGCATCTATTAGGTAAAGTGAAACCAACCCTTTGAAGACACATCCATATGTAGAATCACAGACACTTCTGGCTGGAGGACACTGATATACAATCCATTGCCTATGACAGGTGGCACTTGTGTGTGTGTGTGTGTGTGTGTGTGTGTGTGTGTGTGTGTGTGTGTGTGTGTTTTAAACATATCTCTTTGTTTGCACTGATTTCTCTTTTGGTTTGGAATTTTATACAATTATGTGTTATGTGTTGTTGTTTGGAAAGGCAGCCCTTTCCATCATCAGTGTTAGCATCATGTTCCTTATTTTTATGATCACTAACATCTTAGCATGTTTAATACCTTCTGTTCAGGGCAGTGGTTTGAAAACAGAGATCAAAGTTCCCCTTTAGAGGCCAAACATAGTGTCAGACTAAAAATTCCTTTACCTTTCCGGGTTTTTGTCCACTTGTTGTTATAACAAAATACCTAAGGCTGGTCGTTTAGAAAGAATGTAAGCTTACTTGACTCACTGTTTTGGAGGTGGAGAAGCCAGAGGGTGGCCTGGGCTTCTGGGTAGCATTTGGCAAGTGTTTCATGCTGCATGGTGGTGAGGTGGATGGCATCGTATGGGGAGACACAGTAAGTTAGACAGAGAATTCACCTTTATAATAAAAACATGCCCTCAACACTCCCTTAATCATTGACCTTGGGTGCATGAATCTAGTCATGAAGGCAGAGCCTTATGACCTGACCACATTCCAAAGTCACTGCCTCCCCACACGATTAACATATGAATGTGGAGATTAAGGTTATTGCAGCATTATTTACCATAGCTAAGATACAGAACCAACCCAGAAGCCCCTCAGTAGATGAATGGATCAAGAAAATATGATATATATACACAATGGAATTCTATGCCTCCATCAGAAAGAATGACATTGCCCCATTTGTTAGGAAATGGAAAGGCTTGAAGATTAGGTTCTTAAGATATGAAATCTGGGGAGACATTCAAGTTATTAAAATTCTGATCTTAGAATCTGGTTGCCTGTCTCCATCACATTCTGATGGCATTGCTCACACTGTCCTCTGTTGAAGCAGATGAGAATTAGCAATGGGGACACCTCTCAGGTGGACAGAGTTTCTCCTCCAAGCTCAGAGTTCCCAGTGTGAGAGTTTTTGTTTGCTGCATGACAAATCGTCACAAAATGTGTGGCCTAAAACAATACTTTTCTTTTTATTTAATCTCATGTGATCTCAAAGTTTGGACCCAGCTGAATGGGGCTCTCTGCTGAAAGGATCTTGGGGTTTTCTTGTTTTTAACTTTTTAAATCTACAAATGTTTGTATAAGAGAGTTAATTTTATTTATTTATTTATCTTTAAGTAGTTTTACAAAAGAGTTACCATTCAAATCGGTTTGAGTGCTTACCTCTTGATCATTATTACCCCCTTTATCATTCTCCTTTATCCTCCTAATCCAGCCCTTCCACTCAATTTTCTTAACTTATAGGATATGCATTGAAGATTACATCCTCCCTCCTTTCTTCTCTTTGTCTACCCCTGTTTTTTGTACATTTTTTATTGTAAAAATACTATACAGAGATTACCTCCTCCTCACACCTTTCAAGTACCAGTTTTCTGGCATCCATTTGGTTATACTACAAGTTCATTTGTCTAAGGAATTACACTGGTGGAATTCTCTCCTGCAAATATCATACTCTAGTTAATACATTTGTGTACACTTGCGTACAACCCATATTTGTTTACTTGCACATTTATAAATTAGTTATAGATTCCGTGCACCCTTTGTCTCTCTGAGTATGACTTCACTTATTATAAATTTTTCCAGGTCTACCCATTTATTTGCAAATTATACAGTATCATTCTCCCTAATGGATAAATAAACTTTCATTGTGTATATATACAACATTTTCTTGATCCATTTGTACATTGAGGAGCATCTGGGCTGTTTCCATACATTTGGTATGATGAATAGTGCAGCAATGAGCATGGTTGTGCAAGTAGTTTTACTGCATCCTGATTGTAATCTTGTGGATAAATACTCAAGAGTGGTATTGCTAAATCATAAGGTAGGTAGGTTTTTGAGGATCTGCAAAGTGCTTTCCAGAGTGGTTGAACAAGTTTACATTCCCACCAACAGTGTATTAGGGTTCCTTTCCTCAACATCTAGCATCTATTGCTGTTTGTATTCTTTTTTCCTGGTAGTTTTAACATTTTTTAACTTTATTCTATTATAAAGATGCTGTACAGAGGGGTTACAGTTACATGAGTAAGGTAATGAATACATTTCCTGATGAGCATCATTGCCAACTCCTTTGTATTCTTGATGATGACCATTCTATTGAAGGTAAGATGGGTTCTCAGTGTCATCTGATTTGTATTTCCTTTATGACCAGAAATGTTCACCATTTCTTCATGTGTTTATTGGTTATTTTTCTTCTTCTTCTGAGAAGTCTCTATTTTGCTCTTTTGTCCATTTATTAATTGGCTATTGGTTTTGAGGGATTTAGTTTCTTGAGCTCCTTTTGTATTCTAGACATTAGGCCATGGCTGTCAAAGATCTCTCATAGTCTCATAGTGTCAGCTGCCTTTTTAGCTTGTTAACTATGTCCTTTCCCATGCAGAAACGTCTTAGTTTGAAGCAGTCCCACTTGTTGATTCTTTCTTTGATTTGCTAATCCCCTGGAACTTTGCTCAGAAAGTTTCTGCCTGTGCCAAGAAGTTACAACATTTCTCCTGCTCCTTCCTATATTATTTTCTTGGTTTCTTAAAGAAATGAATTAGAGTCTAAAAAAACTATACAAAGAATTAACAACACAAACTTGCTTCTTTGAAAAATTTAAGGGGAAGAATGCAGTCTATAACTCATTGAATATACCACAACTACATTTGTCATTCAACAAAGCAGTTTATGGAACAATGTATCTTGATCAATGTCATCTTTAAATCATTCTTCCCTACCCCCAACTATCACAACTCCACCTTCAAGTTACCTAGATCCATTTTCATGACTTCTTAAGAGAAGAAGGAGAGAAACCTGACAGGTTCCAAAGCCACCTGGTAGCTGTCTATAACAAGTCCGGATGCAGCAGAGACAGAAGAAAGAGACTTGAAAGATTTCCTTATACAAAAATTTTTTTCTCTGTTTTTTTTTTAATTTTGAAAATACCATACAGAGAGGTTGCAATTACATGGGCAAGATAATGAGTACATTGCTTATCAAGCATTGTTGCCTCCTCCTTTGTTTCCCCTTCCCTACCCTTCCCATACCCCTGACCTCCCTACCTGTCTATACAAAAATTTTTGAAGTAATGTTACTTTTTTTCCAAACCCCTTGGAGAAGGACTTACTGTGTTCCCCCAAGAGAGTGTGGATTAGAATCTGATCCCATTCTAAAACATATAGCTGGAGACCTTACATTCTTTCTGAGAGTCATGTGGGTCTAAACTGGGGGATCCAGAGAAGAACCAGGAGCCCACCTTTGCTTGAGGACTCAGAAGACATCAGAGCTGAAGGACTCCAGGCCAGTTAGATTGGGAAGCTGCTGGAGGAGGATCAGTGTGGAAACTTTGATACAAGTCCAGCTCTAGGATCCTGTGAGAAGACAATCCCCCACAGTGCCCTGATCTGGATTCGGGACCAGCCCACAAGCACCTCCCCACTTACCCATGTGAGTCAAGGAAGACCAGAGAACCTTTAGTTCTGCTGCCACCTGTCATTTGTCACCAGATGCTGGGGTCCCAGGTAACTCTAGTTCCCTCTCCTTCAATTACTTCAAGAGAATTCTGACTTCCAACTGGACACATAGTCACCTCTCGAAATGATCTTTCTGCCCTGCCACTCCAGCTAAATGTTGAGGTCAGAATGAATTTCATGAGGCTGTGGGAAGCACACACAGGATTCTCTGGAATCTTTCACAGAAGGGAACTAGGCAGACAGCATCCCCAGGATCATTTGCCTCTGAGTCAGTGACATATTCACCCCAGATCCAACTCACAGTTCCAAAAACAAAGAACTTTAAAGAGACTAGGAAGACTTCAACAAAATTATACCCCAGAGCAGATCCAAAGACATCATCAAAGAGGCCTGAAGCCAGAGAGCAGGAAGAGCAGGTCACTCAGAGCCTCAAAGAAGAATATGGTTGCTGAGGAAACACTAGAGGCCTCTGTTTCTAGAAAAGTCATTCCATGAATTCAAAATCACTCTTTATTTTCCTCTCTCAGGGGAGCAAGTGTTAACGCATTAATAAGACTGAGATGGTCATTTTTATAGCCAGGAGCTCTCAGAATCCTGGGCCAACTGTGTGAGTGATATGCAGTTGAAAACCAACTGCAATGGTCATAGGAAATGAAGGGGGGTGCACAGCAGTGAAATGCAGGAAAGATGAAATCATAGCTGGAGAAAGGTGACTGCAAATAGGATGTTCTTCATGGTAGAGGACCTGACTGGATTTAAATGCTGTCCCTTAGTGGTCTGCAGATGCTGGATGAGGGATAATCAATAGAATAAATCCCCAAGGAGTTAGAAGAGCTGGCATGGAGGGTAGGATGGAGGAATGACTCCATGCAATGGGTAATCCCTACTGAAGAAGAGGGAAAACAGAAGGAAAGGAAGTAAGGAGGGACAGAAGGCTAAGAAAGAAAGAGGAGGAGCTAAAGCCAGATACAGGTTGATTCATTCACTTACTGGGGGAGTAGAGAATGTGTTCAGTGAGATCCTCTAATTACTCAGCAAGACAGAGGTTGCCATGAGAGGAGCACCATAAAGCAGAGTGGGCGGAGGGCTAGAAAATGTCTCAATGCTCACTGTGGTAACAGAATGACTTGTGAGTGAAATACCACTCACTCTTCCTCTCCTAGAGAAGAATCTGTGACTCACAGGGCTGTAGATGACTGAAACTGCGGAGGGGCCTGCTGAGCTGGATGCAAAATGTTGTCTTCCCACTGCTGAAAGTGATTAAGTGGATCATGTAATCAAATGTGGCAAGACATAACACACCGTAAGGGGCTGGCCTCTGCCTCCCTTCTGTTGGGACTGCGTAGGGAAGAGGGTACAGGATGAGATGCCCCTGACTGCAATGGGCAGGCAGGGCTGTCTTGTCTCCTGCCTCATGGTGGCTACTTGAGGTCAGTGGCTACTTCTACACTAGGTGGTCTGCAGGGACTTCACCGTCCTGTTGGTGCAGGCATGGCCTGCGTACATGGTAAAATTGCTGCAGTAGTAATTACCAGGCAGAGCACCGATATTCCATAAGTAACTTAATTCAATATGGTCTATAAAATAAAACTAGCATGGCCAGTCACCAAACTCCCCTCACAAGATCGTGGTTGACTCATTTCAAGAATATTTATTCCCTTCAAATCCCAAGCCTTGTCCAGACAACAGGAACTCTGAGTTTCTATAATTACGCCTTTTTTCCTAGAAGAAATTACCTAAACAAATTGCAAACAATAAACAGCTTGAATTGCAAATTATAGAATTACCTAGTCCAGGGATACAAAAGATCGTTATTCACAATATGCCATTTTAAGATAAGTTAATAAAGAAATACAGAAGAGAATCAACTGTTGGTCATCATTAGCATATACAGTATAAAAAGCTACAGAATATTCAATGAATTCTGGACCATACTTACGGAACAGAAGTCTTGCATATAAGCTTTTGGGTTTTTAAAATTAATTTATTCTGCCTCCAATGTGATAGGAAATGCCACTTCCATAGCATCCAGGAAAAAGCGTAGCTGTTGCCCAGCCACAAAATCCAGGGGCCCCAAAACTCACATGGGAGCTCCAATCCCCCAGATATTTCATCAACGTCTCACATCTGGGAAGTCATTACCAGCCCTGTAAACACTTCCCATTTTTTTCTAGCTGTCACCTGTCAAAGCATGCTGCCCACCTAAACCTGATGTAACTTGTACAGTCACTAATTAATCCCAGAAGACAGCAAAGCTAAGTGGAAATGCATTATTTTAAGAAGATGGAAGGGAAGTCAGGTCTCACAAGCTACTGCATGAGTGTGCAACTCTCTAATACCACTGCAGAAAACCAAAATGATCAAGGAAATGATTCGCAAGATACAAATTTGGTCTGTAATGTTAGGTGCCAGGAAACTGAAGTTCAAGAGTGAATGTTCTATAATTATGAAATGGTTATTGTTAAGCTCTGGAAGTCAGGGTTACTTGGTGTGTGTGGGGGGGTGTTTTGTTGTTTTGTTGTTGTTTGTTTTTGTACCAGTAATGGGGCTTGAACTCAGGACCTGGGCAACATCCTTTGGCTTTTTGTTCATGAATGGTGCTCTAGCACTTAAGCCAGAGTTCCACTTCCAGCTTTTTGCTGGTTAATTGGAGATAAAAGTCTTTTTTTATTGTTAAAAGAAGATAAAAGTCTTATGATCTTTCCTACCCACAATGGCTTTGAACCTTGACCCTCAGATCTCAGCCTCCTGAGTAGCTAGGATTACAAATGCAAGACTATATTTCTCTGTTTTACTCTGTACTTTTTGGTATTGAAAGGCAGTTGCCTTGCCTGGCTGTACCCAGTCTTCTCAACTCTCTCATTTTCTGCCAACAACAGGAACAACACGTTACTAATATTCTATTTTGTGAGCTCTTCCCTTTAAATAAACCAGGAGTTTGTTGGGTAATCTATTTTTTGAGATCTAAGTGCAGCTATTATCAAATATTTCCCCCACCACACAGGGTAGCCCAGCATCCTTCCAGAACTATATGTAGACTGGAATATTTTTCTGGGATGCTGGAAACTTAGGAAGGAGGAGTCACTTGAATGAGTAGAAAGAATAAAAACAGCCCAAACAATTTTGGGATGCCTCTGCCCATTCAGTGTACCTAAAATATGTGTTTGGCATTCAAGGAAAAAGCTATTGATAAAGATATAAATGTAGGAGGAATTGCTTTCTTGCTTGTTTATGGCTGAGAGACTATGGATAAATAAAATAAAGGTTGAATTTACCCTTAGTGGACTTGTTAAAATTTAGATCTCTTGAATTGTGCTTATGTTTCAAGCTACCTAGTCACTAGCAACTGTGGAACTCCTATGTGATCCCCCTGTCCTTCAGCTGAGGTCATTGCTGCCTTCTGGAGGGTTGTTACCAGGTAAACTTTGGATGCCTCTGCATGGCTGGAGAAAAGAAAAGCCCACAACACTCCAGTCACCCACAAAGATCTAAGCATATTTCAGGTCTAACAATCTCTGACTATCTAACTATAAATTAAATGCACCATGCCCTTTTCATTATAGACTTCCTGAAATATTAAAGAAGGTTAATAATTAAGGCTAACCTTAAGCCAGTTCAAAGCTCTAGCACTAATGATTTGAGCCTCTTGACTGCTTCTGAGACTTCACTATCATGCAAAAATCTCCCACTCCATCAGTCCTGCTGTCTCCCTTTTATACAGACTAGGTAGACTCTGTTTTAAAAGACAGAGAGAGAGAGAGAGACATCATAAACCTGGGGGTGGTATGAGAGTACATCCCTATAATCTCAGCTACCAGGGAGAGGCAGAAACAGGCAGGAGCATCATGAAGCCACACGAGGCCAAAGTTAGTCAGACCCTACCAAAACCAAAAACCAAAACAACAAACAAACAAAAACAGTCAACCAAGGTGGCTCAATCCTGCAATCTCAGCTACTTGGGAGGCATCGATAAGGGAATGCAGTTGACAGCTAGTTTGTGAAAAGTCTCAGCCAATGGCTGAGTTCAGTGGTGCATGCCTGTCCTCCCAGGTGACACAGAGCTGCACAAATAGGAAAGCCACAGTCCAGGCCAGCCAGCCATAAAGTAAAATCCTACTCTAAAATAACAAGCACATAAAAGGAGCACATAAAACCTATTTTACATCCAGTTGGTAGAGCATTATCCTAGCAGGTGAGAGGCCCTAGATTAAATCTCAAATGGTGCCAAAATAATGATAATAAGACAGACAGAAGAGCTGGGGTGTGCCTCTAGTCTGGGGCTGTAGGCTCAATCTCCGTAACATTCAACAAATGAATGAATGAATGAATTTAAAGGAAGTAAACAAAAGACATTATAAACTACATGACTTCCATATAACTTGGGAAACAATTTCAGGTCACAAAGCTTTTGCTGTCTTTATATTCCTAAGCTTAGGGAACAATTTATCTGAAGTACTTGAGGCCTATTTGCTTTCAATGGACATTAATAATAATGCTATCCTGATCCACCAGAAACTTAGCAACATGGCATTTAAATATTTCACTGTCTGGGTTTATACACTGGATATCCAAGTCCCATCTTGCATTAAGAATGCTTTTATACATATTTTCCATAACCCATTTTAAATCTAGGCATTTATCAGCATGTTCAAAGACTATGTCAGATCCCTAGAAACTACGGGAGCGTAGGTCTGGCTCTGGCTGATCAAAGGTGACCTACCAGCATCATAAAATGAAAAAGAAAAATGAATCTGCACTGTGTTTATCTGTCTGATACTAGACACTAGAAGACATACTAAGTCCTAGTGCCCACCATAATATTCCAAACTAAAAACTCAGTTGATGGCTAATGAAATACTATTTTTAATAATCTACAAGAATATTCTCCATTGTGAAGAGTGACTTGAGAAGTGATTCCTGCAAGTGAGACCCCATTAGCAGGCTCTGAATGGAACCAGTGGAAGCTGGATTGCCTGGTCTTCCCTCCACAGGCTAGAGGATGATCAAAGGAGAAATACACACACTGCATGAGGAATAACACAGGTGGATTTCACTTTTTGCTCTTTGTTTAATCTGAATTTTCTTGAAATTCCCTCATTCTTCCACTTCTTTGACACCCTTTACATCCAAGATGTGATCTTCTATCTCTCCACCTGTTCTTCTCAATAGTTTCTAGGATGCCTCTTTCACTCACTCCAGGGCCACTGTACCCCATGCACAACTTCACTACTATATTACTCTGTCTTCTTCCCTTTACAGAGCCCCTGGAAGTTAAGTGAAAACTATAAGTCTTGTATATTTTTAAAGCATATGCTCACACACACTCACAAAGTCTGAATTTAGTTCATGTACCCTAGGTGAAGAATCCCCACCCCCTTCAATGAATTCTGGGGACTCCAAGCTCACCCGAAGCCTACTATAAATACATCCAGGAACCTGCCCTCTGGTGACACCCTGGAATCTATGTTGGAAGAACACAAACATTTGCAAATGGTGCAAAAAATTTAACTTATTAAAAATACATAAAATACTGTATAAAGACAGATTAATGTTGGCAAAAGTGAGTATGAAATAGAATCTCACTTACGGAAGAACATTGCTGAGGCAAATGCCCTCATGAGACCTGGTAGTTGGATTCTAAGCTGCAAAACACCTAAAGCTTAAAACAACTGCTATCATTTCAATGTGTCCCCAGTGCAGCTGTGCTGGGGAATGGGGCCTTCAGGAAGATGTTCATGAGTGCTCTGCTGTTCTGAGGGGCTTAATGGAGAGACATGGTCCCTTGCTATCCGTCCACTTTGTGACACATGAGAACACAGCATCCCTCCCCTTCAAAGGATGCAGCAGGAGGTCCTAATCAACACTAACCTTGGGCCTCCCAACCTCCAGAACTTCGACGGAACAAATTTTATTCTTTATGCACAGCCAGATCCCCTAACCTCCTTCACTATTGCCAAAGGGAAAGTCATTTCTTGCCCTGGGAAAAGACATCAGAGCTTCTACTAAACTCAGACTCCTGACTCAGTCCTTATCTCCCTTTCCCTGGTCCTCTTTCCCACAAGGAACAGAAAGCGTGTGAAGTGATTCTCTGCCATGGCAAGCCCCACAACTGGTTCCTGTGGTTCATTTACCTAACTAGGTTAATATCTCTTTCCAGGCTCAAGAAAAAGTGAAGAAAGTCTCTGACAAAGAGAAAATTCCACCATAAATGAGGCATGTGTGTCAGAGTCATCAGAAGAGGCATCTCATCCCATCACCGACACCCAACCTCATGCTCATGTAACCCATACAAGCAGCAACAGCATGCTTCTTCCTCCCTGAAGCACAAGCACAGATCCATCCGCTGGCTTGTTCAACCTCCTCATCTAATGCTCCACATCCAGGAAGCTGAAAACAGCTTCACACAGATATCCCTGCAGGAAGAACTCCAGATATGGTTTAAGTCCCATCTGTCAGAAACATGCCATAGATTTTGGTGGACCTGAATCCCACAAGAAAGGCAAAACATGAGGTGTCCATTGGCTGGGCTTAGAAGCCCCAGCTGTGCTGGTGCCTTCGTAATTCCCACCATGGTTTCTGACAGCTTCTGCAGCTATAGTAACAAGGGTCCATGTTGCTCTGCCACAGTAATCATGTCCCATCCAACTTGGCAGAGTGGTTCTGGGGGCTGGAACTTTTTCTGGGAAAATAGCTTTAATTCTTCTCCTTTAACTTTCTAACTAGTTTGTAAACTCCAATTCTCTGTATTAAAAGTGTTTTGGTTTAAACCAGGTAGGTGGACACTACTGTGTCTGATAGTAAGAAAAATACTTTAATCATAGTTTTAATCTGAGTGAAGTTGGAAACCTTTTTTTAAACTTAAGAGCCATCTGTGTTTCCTTTTCTGTAAACAATCTGTTCTTTTTGAAGAGATTCCCAAAGCATTAGTCATATTTAATCTCCTATGATTTTTTTCCATTAACTTTAATGTTTTACTTTTCACATTAGGTCTATAAAGCAACTGAATTGATCATTTGCATAGAATTCCCCATGGCTTAAGGTAAATAACCAATTCTCCAAGACCCACCTACACCCATGTGCACCTTTCATGAGATGTCACATAGGCCTGGATATGCCCTACTCTATGTCTCCCCAGTTCCTGGGGTATTTCTGCCTGCTTTTGTACCAGTATATTATTATCCTTCCTAGATTTATGGTAAATATCCCCTCTTTACTCTTCTTGCCCTGAGTAATCTTATTTAGAAAATTTTTTCTTCTCTGTAAATTTTAAAATAATTCTCCTGAAACCCTCAAAATGCCAAGCTGAATTTTCATTGGAATTCCACTGAATCTGCAGATTACTATTAACATCTTTATGAAGTTAACTTACACAGTTATGAGTATTTACTCAGATATTTTAAGTTCCTGAGAGTTACATTCACTGGTATTTGATGGGACTACTGTCAATTCCTAGGTACTTAATAATCTTTATAAAAATCATTAATAGTTCATTTTCTATTGTTTGTGGTTATTGATGTTGTAGATAAATACTATTGATTTTCGCAAATTACCTTTGTGTCTAGCAACTCTGCTGACTTTTCTGATTATATTTAATTATTTTCTATTGGTTCTATTAATTTTTATGTAAAAAAAATCATGAAGTTGTATCCAATCCTTATAAACTTTGTTCCTTTTCTTGTCAGAGTTTTCAGAACTCTCAGGAAGATACCAAATTTGGAAGTCCTTAAAGAACTACTACAAAAAGTAAAACTATTAAACTAATGGGGGTAAAATTAAGAAGGAATAAATATAAAATTTTTTTCAATATTTTTTTCTTGCTTGCTATTGTTTCTAACATATTTATAATGTACCATGTTCCTCCCCCACCCCTCTTTTCACTGTATTTCATTCCGATGCCCTGCATCTTGTATATATGCTTGTCTAATTTGGGGAGGGGAAGGGAAAAACCAAAATACTTAAATAGGGATACAGGTTGACCCATTGTAACAATGAGATGTACAAGACACTACGTTGAAAAACGAACTTTATAATTTAGGCGGGGGGGGGGGAGGATTGTGGAAGTAGGAAAACAATTGAGGAGGCTACAATGCTCGATAGGAAATGTACTCATTATCTTGCTCATGTAGCTGTAACCCCTCTGTACAGTATTTTTACAATAAAAATATACAGAAAAATTTTAAAAAGATTTTTTTTCACAGTTCTGAAAGCTGAGAAGTCCTGATGAAGGCACCAGAGAAGCACAGTGTGGTAACAGTCAGCCTCTGGTGCAGAATTGGCTTCCGGGTTCATAGCAGACTTCATGGATCATAGATATTGATCTTTCCATTGCCTCTTCACATCGCCAAGCAAGGAAGAAATCCCTTTTGAGATTTTAATATTGGCACTAACCCCACTCATGAAAGTCATAACTTTATTTAATTGTTTCCCAGAGACCTTCCACCCTATTATCATCACATCTTAGGACAAGCTTTCAGCACATGGATTTAGGGAGATGTGAACATGCCTGCTGTAAGAGTTACACCAAAAACCACTTAGTGCTATTCTCCACTTCCCACTTCCATGGTGCCCTCAACTGCCCACATTAGCAACATTTTTCCTGAGCATGACCCTCAATCAACTTCTACCACTGTGTCCACATGAGTAGAGAGACTGAAACACTCCAAGCTGCCCCACTTCGGCAGCCCTTTGCTAGTGGCTGATTGACACAGGTTATGAAAGCAATACCTGGACAATTGTAAGGCATAGTTTGTATTCCTAAATTCTCTTGTGGGATCAGTGGGACTTTTCTTCAGATTATGCCCTTACTTGGAATCTTCTTTCTGTCTGCCTTGCTTCCCTACTCCTCCTGACAGCACATCACTAAAAATCACTTTCAGTGAATTATTTCAAGGTCTACTTCTAACCTTTAATTCTGACAATCAGGAAACTAAAAGCTCAACACTCATATCTGCTATGATCACAGTTATGCTTGTAGCCCCACATAGCAGAAATGCATGCAAACTTTCACGTTTACAACACAATGTACAAAAAATATTCGTTCATAGGATCATTATTATTCATCGTCCCAAAGTAAAAACAACCCACATGTTCATCAAATTATCTCAAAGGGGAAATAAAACAATGGAACACTACTACACAGCAATAAAAATAACAAGCTGGGAGCCGGTGGCTCATGCCTGTAATCCTAGCTACTCAGGAGGTTGAGATCTGAAGATCGCAGTTCAAAGCCAGCCCGGGTTCCCCCGCCCCATGGGTCCCGCGGGTCCCATGGCGCCAGGTGGCTCCCAGCCCCTCCCTCCTGCCACCCTCTCGGTGTCCCACGCTCGCCAGCTTTGTCCCCGGTGCTGAGCAGCAAGAAGAAGGAGCCGCCACCAAGGTGCTGTGGCTGCTGGCTGCCCCAGTCTGGGGCACAGTCACAAGCTAGGCAGTGGCTTACTACTGCAAGTCAGAAAACCACCTAGACCCAGGACCCATCTACGTGCGAGAAAATGGGCAGCTGCACATGGTCAATCTGGGTCTGGATGGGGAGCAGCTTGCCCTATGATCTAGTCAGGACAATGTTGATTAGCCAGTGATTCCCAAGGGATATGGGGAGACATTTTGGATTGTGGTTGCTGAATGCCTGAATGTTTCCAATTTATAAAATCAATTAAGTGGGGCTGGGAAGGTTGCTCAGTGCTAGAGTGCTTGCCTTGCATTCATGAGGCCCTGGGTTCGAGTCCTCAGCACCACATAAGCAGAAAAAGCCGGAAATAGTGCTATGGCTCAAGTGGTAGAGTGCTAGCCTTGAGCTGAAGAGCTGAGGGAGAGCGCCCAGGCCCAGAGTTCAAGCCCCATGACCGACAAAAAAAGAAGAAGAAAAAAGAAATCAATTGAGCTAGACACTTGTGATTTGAATACTTTTCCATAAGTGCAAAATTCATCAGTATATTTTTTGAAGTATAAAAATCATGAGGTATTGAACTTCTTCAATTTTTCTGCATGTATAATATAATTTCATTGAGACAAAGTCTTAATGTTGAGGTAAACCGTTCCTGAGTATATCAAAAGTGTTTGTGAAACATTTAGACTTTCTTGTGATTGTTATGTGTATTCTAAAAGGTGATCAATAAGAAATGTACTCATTACCTAACTCATGTAACTGTAACCCCTCTGTACAGTATTTTTACAATAAAAAATATATACAAAAAATAAAAGGTGAAATGAGCCTATGATTGTCCTGTTCTGTTCCTACATGGTTTTAGAACTGTGCTTAATTTATAAGCTGAGTAACTTGATACCTTTTTTATTTTCTGAAATAACTAGAATAAGATAAGAAATATCATCACACTGATAATTTAATGGAGTTCACAAACTATCTAGACTAGATCTGGGGGCTCTTTGTGTGTGTGAGAGAGAGAAACAGACAGACAGAGACAGAGACTTAACTATCTTTTTCTATTTAGTTAGTGTTTATTTTAACTGTAGTGTTATATAATTCAAAAATGTGTCAGTGTTTGTCAGTTTGCTAACATGATTTCTTCTTGTACTTTTACAGTTTTATTTTTATTCTTTTTAAAACTTTTACTCACCTGGAATTTATTTGGAAGTAAGGTACAAGTGTGGTTTCTACCTTTAGTTTTCTCCCCCTTGGCCACGCAGTTGTCACCATGTCCCTTATTGAATAATACATCTTCTCCTCGGGGAAGCTGATTGATGTCCAAGGCAGAGCTATGACTGGCAGTTCCATTGCTCACTGGAACCATCAATGGAGCTAGAGGCGCTGAAACAGATTTAAGAGATTCAATCCCCTTTGCCATTTCCTCCACTGAGAAATTAGAACAAAAGAAGAAACAAATATTCAGATAAGCATTCCCAGATTGACCCTTTGCCTGCATGTTTCCTGATAGCAGAGACCTGTGTATGACTAGTCATTCAGAATCGATCACACAGTGGGGAACTCAACAGAAGCTTGCCTTGTGGTACTTAGGATGTGAGGTTGTTAGAACATCAGATACACACTTTCTCTATTTTATTCCTATTTTCTTCTGCAATCTCATGACAAATAAACAATTTTGTGCAATCAGAATGCACCTGAGCGCTTCTAGTTTCTTTGTCATTTCAGTCATTGTACTATTTACCTCTAGGATTTCTGGCTGTCTTTTTCTGGGTGCATGTGCTGGTTCTAGGGCTTGAACTCAGGTTTTTGGCACTTCCATTGAGCTTATTTGCTTAAGTAGAAGCGTTCTACTTAAGCCACAGCTCTACTTCCACTTTTTAGTGGTTAGTTGGAGATAAGAGTCTCATGGACTTTCCTACCCAGGCTGGCTTCAAACTACAATCATCAGATCTCAGCCAACTAAGCTATGATTGTAGGTGTGAACCACTGGCACCCAGGCTATGTCTCTGTTTTTAAGTTAGTATGTATTAATTGTACAAAATAATGGGTTTATTGTTTTCATGCATGTATATAACATACTTTACTCATTTCCCTACTTTATCACCCCCTCTTCCTTCCATTTCCTCTAGTTCTCTTCCCTTGCCCTAACAGTTCCTCTAATATTTTACTCCTAAATTCAACATATGAAAAGAAATGCAATTCTTTTCTTTCTGATGCTGGTTTAGTTCACTTAAAATTATAGTCTACAGTCCTATCCATTTTCCTACAAGTACCATTCCATTCTTCCTTCTACGTGAATAAAATTCTGCCATGTATATATGCCAAATTTTTATCCATTGGTTGATGGATAGCTTGGCCATTGTGAAACTACTGCCACCTTAACATGGGTAAACAAATATATCTATTTTTGACTCCTTCATGTGTATACACATACAAATATACATACACACAAACACACAGGGGTGATATAGCTGGATAACATAGTAGTTCTATTGTACTTTTTTGAGGGGCTTCTATAGTAACTTGCTATTCCCATCAGCAGTGTATGTTGGTTTCTTTTTCTTGCATCTTTGCCAGAATTTGTTGTTTTTGTTTTTTCAATGATTTTTGCTGATTCTTTTAGTAATTCTCTTTATTGATATTATCACCCTTTCACATACTTCATTTCTTGACGCTCTTCAGTACTCAGTCCATGTATCTCTTTTCTTCTTTGAGTCTATTTAAGACACTTAACTAAAGTCTTTGGGTAGTAAGACCAATATCTGTTCTTCCTTAGTGATGGTTTTTTGCAATTATTTTATTCCTTTGAGTCATTCTTTCCAGTTTCTTGTGATTATTTATAGAAAACTAATTATTTGAATATTATAATATGAAAGTCTAGAAATTAAATTCTTTCCCTTCCATAGTTACTGTTTATTCTGAATTATTGAAGGCTATAGAAATCTGTGTAGTGACTTTTCCAAACAACTTTTTTCTTTTTTCTGTCATGGAGCTTGAACACATGGCCTGGGTGCTATCCCTGAACTCCTCAGCTCAAGGCTAGCGCTCTACCACTTTTGAGCCACAGCACCACTTCTGGTTTTATGGTGGTTAATTGGAGACAAGAATCTCACTGACTTTCCTGCCTGGGCTGGCTTGTTTCATGATCCTAAGACCTCCGCCCCCTGAGTATCTAGGATTATAGGCATGAGCCACTAGCTCCTGACCTCCAAACAACTTTTAAAATCCCTGTCCTCATTACAAATGGTTGCAGTGAGCCCTGTTTCTTAATTTGTGATCACCTAGTGTTTTGAAAAATATTTCCCTGACTACCGAGATCATATATGTTACGTTTTTCTTAAGTGTACATTCACTTGATGGCTGGAAATCTTAATCTTAATCCAGAGTTCAGACCAAGTTTGTTCTATTTTTTTCCAATGTTCCAATGTGGAGAGTTTGGAGCTGCTCATCCTACCCCACCCAACCCCACCTCACCTTTCTTCCTGTCCAAGTTAATGGAATTCTTTCAAAAAGTAACTTGATGATGATTATTTAATAGAGTCCTGGTAAAGCCAAGTCCAGGCATCTGAAGTACTTAACAATATTTAATTGAATTACAATCCTGGGAATTAGGAAAACTTGGAATATTTTTAATTTACTTTGTAGAAGACACACTCTCGCCTCCCCCTACCCAAAAAAATGAAGGGACTTAGCCATTACTTCTGAAATTGGATGTAAAAATGAAGATGTGGAGAAGCCTGGAAGTTCCTGATATGTAAGAGATATACAATCCTGTAGCCTTTAACATTTGCCACTAGCAGTATTTATTGTCATTGTCACTATCATCATTTTAAAGCTATTTGCTATTTGATTACTCTTTCTCTACTGTAAAAGGCAGAGCAGGTGACACAAAGGCCAGGTGATTAGGGTCCAGGTTTAGAAGCAGACCGAACTCTGGTTAAACTCTCCTCTTGCACTTACTGACTCTGCAATCCTGATTAGAACACAAAGCTCTTCATTCTCAGTTTCCCATTTTACAAACTCAAAGTAATTATACAAAGAGCTTCATTATGCTATTGTGAGGATTAAATGAGCAACATATAGTACAGGTAATTAGCCTCTCTAAAAGTTAATAGTGATGTTGTTATTTCCATGTTGAGTTCTCAAACTTGGCAAAAATTAAAACCTGTCTTCTCACCTTTTCAGGTATGAGTAGCACCATCTTATGATCTACCTCTTTCTGCATTCTCAGGGCAAGACTCATTCCGATCTTGTCCTGAACAGAGGCTTCATTCCTGGTAGCTGTTTCTGGATCTGGGGCTCTAGTAGCCTTTCAATGTTGCAAAATCCAGTCTTCAATCTCCCAAGAATCCTTTTCCCAACCTCCTTTTCCTAGCACCCTACCATCAATACCTCCCCTGTCATAAGCCATAGAATGTTCAGCCAATGTTTTTTTTTTAGCATTTCTCATCCTTCATGTTACCCCAAAAGGCACAGTTGGGGATGGAGTGAGAACAAGACTACAACTTAAAGAATAATCTGATTTTTCCTCCAGACTGTTTCAGCAGAAGGCAAGAGCCACTAAATGGCATAGTTCCTAAAGGTCAGTTTCCTGGGCTGAAAGTGAGTTAGGGATGGGTAGAAACTGCATCTGGGAAGCAAAGTAAAGATGTTCAGAATATCATGTGACAATATCCTCATTTGAATGAATAACTAGAAAGATTAAACTCCTCCCAAAGACTAGGGACATTTTTTAGCATAGGAAGGAAGAGCTGGAGGTTACTTTGGTCAATAAAATTGGCACTTCAGATATCTCAAGTTGATCTTCTTGTTTAAAAAGAAGAAATAAAGAATGGAGCCAGGAAAAAACCCAAATCTTAGAAATCTCACCAGAACAGTAATGTTGATAAACTTGGCAAGTGATAAATGAAGCAAAGAATTAAAGGAAAACTGACAATAAAATAATTCCAAAACCCCCAGGTTTCCCACTGGTCTATTTTCTTTATCTTTTTGTTTTTTTCTAAAAAGACAGATCTGGATAAATGCCAACGTTACTCAGATCTAGCAGAGTAGCTCTCGCTATGTGAAAAAAAAGAATTGTACTGTGGATATTTCCAAGATTATTTCAGAATCAAGCTGTCTTCACAGACTAGATCTGAGTCAGAGAGCTAATAAGGGAAATGTTGAGTTCTGTTGAATTGTGTTGAGTTCTGTTGAATTTTATTGAGTTTCAATTGACTGGTTGACACGATGTTACACAATTGAATTAAATGTTCACTTGGTTTTAATTTTTCAATTTCCTTTATAGAGCCAACAATTTTTTTTCATATTCCAAACATTTTCCTAGGCCTTTCAAAGGCTAAGGAAATTATGGTGAAAGGAAATCACTAGCTAACAGCTGTGTAAGTGTTTGGGATCAACCTTGTCCAGATGGAAGTTTCAGTCTGGAAGGCTTTAAGAGGGAAAGTGCCAAGAACTGACAGAGGACCTAATTGCTAGACCAGATTGAGAGAGACTTTTAGATTGCTCACAGGTATGGTAAGCATTAGTCACAGACATGCAGAAAGCCAATCAATCAAAGAGTCAGTGATTCTTTAAAAAATTACATACTGCACACAAAACAAAGTATCATAAAAAGAAGCAGCTTTTGCTGCGAACATTTATATAATCATGGCAGTATAATTATGGAATATTGATTTAACCAAATCTTATGATTTAACATTATTGAGATAATGGGAGACATGGCTTTTCTACTTATATTCTGAACAAACTATATGCGAACCAGCTACACAGGGATCCAGGGCTGAATGGTTGAGTAGAAAAAGCTCATCTTCCAAGGGAGGAAATAACATATGCTACATAATATTAAATGAAGAGAAGTTAGGCTAAGCATATTATTTTTAAAATATGAGGGCTAACATCAGACGCTCAGAAGCTGTTTGCCAAGCACTTGCTAACTTCTAACGTGTGAACAAGAGCAAAGGAGAGGCATATCTATGTGTCTGGGTCACCAAAGCTGACCATCTAGTGGAAGCTATAAGGTGTGTCCTAGAATGTCCATCACGCTTGTTTTGCTTCGTAGAAAAATTCTTTTTTGCTGGATACTAGGAGGCTCAAAGGGAGCATTTCAGTAGAAACCAGAGTGGCCCTGTGTAGTGTCTTGAGAGCTAAGATGATACAGACACTCCAGGCCTCTGACTAACAGAACTCCAGCATTGTCAGCTCCTGATAATATCGCAGTGGGTGCTGAGGCATGTCACCAGCGTGCTGAGGTTCTGGTGCTGAGAAGCTCTTGACATAGCTCTGCTGCTTGTATTCTGGACTTCTGTTGCACAATAAGCCACCTACATGCAGATCTCTACCTCAAAGTTTGCCTCCAGGGACAACAGCCTAAGGCTGGTACTTTTAGAGTTCCCCCCACACCCCATTCTGTGCACTAGAATGGGGAAAGAGCATGGGGAGAACTGTGGGTATGACTGAAACCTGAGATACTCATCGCTTCTATTGTTTAGAACCCAATCACATGGCTACATCTATTGTTTACAGAGGTGGGAAAATGTAGCTAGTAGTGTTCCTGGATTTGGTATTAGATATCTCTGACAATGAGAGCACGTAAGCACACACACACACACACACACACACACACAGACTAGGATGTGATACCATGCATAATAGAAATCAGTTATTGGTCTTCATCATTGGTCCTTCCTGAGTGACAGGAGTGACATGAGCATCTCTGTTACTTACAACAAGCCCCTTTCAACAACACCTGAATTTACATTGATTCAGTGGCTGTAGGAAAATGGGACCTGGAAAACCAATTGTAAGGGTTAGAAGATGGGAACTTTGGCCCATACCTCCCCCAAGAGTGGAAAGGAGCTGATGATTAAATTGAATCACAGGATTAGAAATTTGATCAGTCATACCTATGTAATGATACCTTCACAAAACCTTAAATATGGACTCTAGTATAGGATGCAGTTTCCTGAACATGTGGAAATGAAAAAAACACCCAGCCCCAGAGACAGTATAGACACTTTGCCTCTGTTCTGTTCTCTATACCTTTCTTTTACTTGGCTTTTTCTGAGCTGTGAACTTCATGTTAAGCTGGTAATATTCCTCATAGAAAGGTAAACAATCAATACAGTAAGGAGACAGGCTATGGAATGGGAGAAAATATATGCAAATTTTACATTTTATAAGGTTTTAATACCCAAAATTTGTAAGGAACTCTAAGGACTCAATAGTAAGAAAACAAATAACCTTATTTAAAATGGGCAAAGGACCTGAATAGACACTAAAAAATACATATGAATGGCCAATAGGCCATGTTAATCATCACGGGAATACAAAGGAAAACCAAAAGAAGCTACCACCTAACACTTGCCACAATAACTATTGTCAAAAAGTAAAAAGAAACAAAAAACAGCAAATACTGTAAGAATGTGGAAAGAAGGAAACACTTGCATACTGTTGATGGAAAGGTAAATCAACATAGTTATTGTAGGAAACAGTGTAGAAGTTCCTCAAGAAGCTAAAACCAGAACTTACCACATGATTCAGCAGCCTCACTACTAGATATATAGATATAGATATATATGAGAAAAAGTCAATAAATATGTTGAAAAGATATTTAAACTTCCATGTTCTGCATTCACATTAGCCAAAATACCAAAAGAACCTAAGTTGAGAATAATAAAAACCCAGCCTCAAACTGACATCCCAACATCATATGTGTCCACAGTTAGTCCTAATCAAGCCCTTTGACCAAGGAGGACAACATGGAGCCATGAAACTTCAGGCCAGGAGTCCCAGCATGATTCCCTGTCCCTATCTTAGCTCCTGTGTTTGAATCCTCTTTGTTCAGCTGGTTTGATGAATAAAGTCACTTGGGGCCTACATAGTCAGTCAGTCTTGGTGCCATATAGAAACCTGTAGCCTCCATGTATTGAACCCATGGCACTCCCAACAGATTACAGGTCTTGGAATCCAATAATCCAAGTGACAGGCAGACATCAGCAGCCAGTGAGCTCCCGCACTAGGCCAGCCTCGGTGATCACAGGAAGCCAGACTAGTACTGTCCTATCACAAAGGTCCTATTCAGCACACCCTCTGGTACTCTTTGCGCTGTAGTAATCATCAGCTGAGGGAGCTCCTAAGCCACATGCCCCAGATCTCATTCTTTCAAGAGGAACCTTTCCAGACAAAACCAGATTGCAAAGACTGGAATAAGTACTTTCATTGGAAATTTCTTAGCCCTGGATGTTACTGTGTGAGTATAAGTAAACCACTGAAATACATTGTGACTTCTTAAGCTTTATCTCTAAAATGGAGGCAAGACCCACCTCAGATGGAGGGTTATGACAGAATGTACAGGGAAAACTTGTCTGATGCTGAATAGACAGCCTCGTAGATACTCATGGAATAAATGAATGAGCAAATGAATGAATGGAGGCATGAATGAATGACTGTGCCCTCAAGCTAGGCGGCCTCCCCACCCAGTGGCCAGCCATCTTGGACATTTGGTCCTGGGAACTCCCAAGATGAGCCATCACTTGTGACTGTCACAGCCCTTGTGGCTCCCCATGGCCTGTCTCGTTGAATAACTTGCACAGTCTCAGCTAGATTTATGTCTCCAGCCCCCAAGAGGAGTCTCCCATAGATGCAGGCTTCAGTGCGCTTTAGCCAGACACTGCCTGAAATTTATGCTACCAGACTTCATTAGGGCTGAGTTTGCTGGAACCATTACAGGTGGGAGAAAAGGAGAGGGTGTCTTGGAAATGGGGTGTGAAATAAGGTAAAGAAAAGTTTAATGGGGCTAGAATCAAGTCTGCCAAGCACCTTATTAGTCGGTATTTTATTTCTTGTCACACTGCTTATTGAATACCTCTTCACTCATACACCTCCATGTCCCTACCTGCAGCCCAGCGTTCCTGTCCTGCAGCAGATGAACATAGGTTAGAGAGCCCTCTTGTGGTGCCTTTGTTTTGTTTTGGTTTGGTTTGTTTTTTTGTCAGTCATGGGGCTTGAATTCTGGGCCTGGGTACTGTCCCTCAGCTCCTCAGCTCAAGGCTAGCACTCTACCACTTGAGCTACAGCGCCACTTCCAGTTTTCTAGTGGTTTATTGGAGATAAGAGTTTCATGGCCTTTTCTTCCCAGACTGGCTTTGAACCATGATCCTCAGATCTCAGCCTCCTGAGTAGTTAGGATTACAGATGTGAGCCACCGGCACCCGGCTTATGGTGGTGCCTTTATAACCACCTGGGCTTCTGATTGACTTAGAAAGTGAGAACAAATCATCCTCACTGTGGGTGATACAGAAGCCCTTCCATCAGTCAGGCAGGACCTCTCCTGTGGGGAGCAGAGAGACAACCTAGAAGCCAACTCTAGCACCCCAAATTGCCAACCGTCAAATAACTTATCAGAGGTGCAAGGAACATGATGAAGACTGAGAAATGAGGAGACAGAGGAGATACTTTGCTTTCCTGGAGGAGCAAGTTATGGCCCACTTTTTCCCACCAGCATGCTAGGCTCATTCTGGGGAGCTGGATCATGGGCTGACCTTAGACAAATGCACTGTTCTAAGAACTTCACTGCAACCATCCCACATCCAGCAGGCATGCCTACTGAAAGCCCATGTTCTGTATCTTTGTCTAGAACGTATTATTGGTGATCAATGGCAGCCTTCCAGCCCCAATTCCTGATCAGGATGACTGCTGACATCAGGGCTCTGCTCTGTGTGAAAGCTGCCAGTTGGGCTAATGTCTATGCCCTGTGGCGTTTGGTCAGCCTTTCTGAGCATGGTCATTTCTGTGGTCATGAAAGGCACAATAGTACACCACTCACTCCAGCCTCTGTCCATAGGGACAACCAGCCAAGTGACAGCTGATCTGTTATCTCTGAACTACACTGAGATTCAAAAAATCACTAGGTTGAGCTTCCAAAAGCAAAAGGTATCATAAGATCAGAGAAGAGAAGGTGTCTCGAGGATGATGAATGAATGACTGGAAAATTCCAAAGCCTCTGGGGTTGATGAGCAACACAGAATCATGAAGACCACTTTCTCCTGGTTTCCCTGGGTGTTATTTGGCTCAGCCCTGCCATATCTGATCTTGCATTGCCCTTAAGCCTTTTACCTTGCTGTGCCATAAAAGTATAGGCCGGGTCCTACCACAGAGTAGCTGGGCTGCAAGGTGTCTTAAAGATTCTACATCCTCTCAGGATAACACTCATAGTAGTGAACACACATACTGATTCCCATGACACACAGGTGTTACACTCATAGTAGTGAACACACATACTGATTCCCATGACACACAGGTGTTATGTACCTTAACCTGTGAGGTAGCTTCTGTTGTTAATCACACATAACAGATAAGCACGCTTAGTCACAGGTTAATGATCTCATCCAGTTTCACACAGCTATGAAGTAGCAAAGCTTGGATTTGAACCCAGGCAGAAGGGCTCCAGGGTCTATTTTCTTGTGGACTATATGATCCCAATACTTTCTCTAACAACGGGATGGGCTTCGACACTGCAATACCAACGGGGACAAAGGTGAAGGTTATAGAGATATATAAGAAAATATCTCTGAGGGTCCTTCAGGCTTGGCAACTCTGCCAAGCCCTTCTTTGCTTCATATGAACTCCTCTCATATGGGAGCAAGATGGCTAACCCTGGCTCACAGCTTTGAACATGACCTCCAGACACCATTCCCTCCACAAATTTTTGCCAAAAATCCTAAGTTCTGATTCTGTTCACTCCTGTTGGTGGTATAAGAAACCAGCAACAGATGCCAGATAATGGTGGTAGGTTTCATTAAGGACATTAAAGGACTCAATGACTCAGCTTCTAGCTCATCAACTTCATTGTAGTATAGGAAATGTAAATAATTGCTATAAGCTCAGTGAACACAGGAGAAGCTAAACATGATGGGAAATGAGGCCTTCATAAGTACAAAGCCCCAGCTATCTGAGCTATAGACTATGCTGTAGTTCCTGGGATGCTTCCAGAATATTCTCACATTTGTATCCCATTTGGGTCTACCCCTCTCCGAGTTACTTGCTTTCTCCCTGCACAGTAAGGCAATGAAATCCAATATCCACAGATTTGATCTACAATTTAATAATTATCGTAACAACCCAAGAAGTAAGCCAAACATTTACATTTCCATGGTACAAACAAGAGAACTAAAGGATCAAGAACTCATTCAGTCTACCAATCAACATGATGTGATGACCTGCTTGGAACATAACAACAGTAAAATCTGCAATTCATATATTCTAGGTACTGGAGTAAGCCTTCAGTTAATCCTTAACTGTTAATCCTTACAATGGCTGTAAATTATGCACAATTATTACTACTGCCAGTATAGATAAAGAAGCTAAAGTCATTACTCTATAATGAGTAATTACTCATAGTGCCTCATGAAGTTCTTTTTCCTATTCAATTCCTTCATAGTCCATTCATTCCACATCTCTCATTCCAGCTCATTTCTGGGGAGACAATGAGAAGCAAGAGATACAGGGTCTTGGCCACAAATCAGCTTGCAGTCCAGGGTGCCATGAAAGCAAAGCTAGCTCCCTAAACCCCTAGTGATCTTGGGGTCAGAAGTGGGTAGAGCTCTATATTCACCATCCTCTTGTTTGTCCAAGTCTTCCTCAGGATTTGCTGTTAGCAAGCCTCATCTAACCATCCACATGTCATTATAACATGAAATTCTCTTTCTCTTTCCTTTCTTCACAACTAGCCTTATTTCAATCGATACATCCAAAGACAGAGAAAAATGTCACACTTTTAATAGAGAAGAAGATGAGGACAAAGAAGGTGCAAAGTAGCTTACTAAATTTCAAGCTGGCATTTAAAACTACTCATGTGGTTCAAATTCATTTACTTCTCTTGAAGTTGGGTGACAAGAACATATATTTCCCTGGAAATGTAGCCCACTAAAGCCACTGTAAATAAGGGTTTGAAAAATTGCACTTTTATTTGCACAGTGATTTATGAGATCCCCCATTTTCTTCAGCTCGCTGAATCCTGGACTCTTGACTGGGTTGGCCATGCTGATGCTCCAGACTTTTGCACATGATGTGAATGCCAATGCTCCCATCCCTGGAATCAAGCCCTGTAAAGCCATCTACTCAGTGCCTCTTAGACTGATCAGTCTCCAGCACTCACTGTAGCATGATAACAATGGACACATCATTTCTCAGCCCCACAAACCAAACCTCTTACTAGATTCCCATTCAGAGAATGGCACCAGCATCTAATAAGGCACTGCACAGAAGGCCAAGGTGTCCTCATATACTCTGGTCTTCATCCAGCAGCCTCATCATTAAGCTTCCACAGTCTAGATTGGTCCCCACCGATCATCCTATTATATCCACAATAATATTTTACAAAGACAATCTGATTGTAACAGTCCAGTTCTTCAGCCTACCTTGATAGGCTCAAGTGCTCTACTTTCTCCATTCACATTTGCTCATGGCCTCCAAAATGCCTTATTTCCTTTTGTTTTGTACTCTACTTACACCACTCCCTCTTTATAGGACATACTTTTCCCATCTTCTTTGCCTAATAATAACTATTCAAACGTCAAGGCTCAGTGCAGCAATAACCTTGTTCTGGAAGACTTCTAAGAACTCCGATCTGGGATTAATTAGACATTTCTGGGTTGTAATCACATTACCTCTAGCACAAAAGTCATGGTACTGTGGTAGAAATAAATAGCTTAGCTACCTGACAACTAAATTGTGAGTGTCCTAGAGGAGGAAATAGTGTGTGTGTGTGTATGTGTGTGTGTGTGTTTTAAAGGTTAAAGGCTAGTATTACACTAAATCAGTGTGAGAACTCATTAAATGCTTATTAAATGTATCAATAGATGGGTGAGTATACATGCACAGATGATCAGCCATGCCCATCCTTCTCTCCACACATTCCACGTGTATCCTACAAGCCAACTCTAGACTACATGATGATAGACTTAATTTCTCTATCCTTTGGGTCAGTTCCTGATTATTTCTTGACATGGGGGACTCCATGATTCTACAACATGGTGTTGCGTTTTTCAGTGTTATATAAATGCAACCAAATAACTACAATTTTGCATCATCATTCAAAACATGTAAAGTTTCACAAAGCAAAATTTTACAAAATCACATTTACTCCCATTACAAGCAATGCATCTACTGTTTTCTATTTGATTCTATTTTATCCTATTCTATTTCATATGGCCTTTTTATATGCTGGCCACAGCTCACTAAATGGATTTTATTTCTCACTTTATGAAGCACAGCTTGAAAACATTGCTGAAGAGCAGAGTCCTAAAGAATTTTACTTCAAACTTCTTCTAAGCAGGTTACAAGAATCCATCCAAGCTTTTCAAATAAACTTATAAAATGTGTGGGTTTCAGTATCACTTCTTAGTGAATTTTGGGGCAGGGGGCGATGGATGTTATTTATAGAATGTTCCACAAATAATCAAATAACTTTTTTAACTCTAGTTACATGTGAGCTACTTACATTTTAGAATATACTTAAACTACTGATCACAGGAATTAATCACTTACACTATTCCTCCATTAAGGAATTCTTTGTGTGGTCATTTCTGTGCTTCCTAGGGTCAACTCATAGAATGCTTTAGACAAATTGTTCCTAGTCCTAGGTTCCTCTAGAGTAATATCACAGAATCTGAGATTCAAAATCACTGTATTTTTTTTTTGATTAAGGGGAAAAACACAATCCAAACTCCCATTAGTGAGTCAGCACAAGATGAGGGTACAACTGAAATTATCAACCATAGAGGAAGTAGGAAAAGTCAGTCCTAATGAATACAAAAACTAAGTCAACAGATGCAGATGCTAAGATGACCAAAGTGATGGACATCTCAGACAGAGACTTTAAACATCTAATAGAATGTTCTTAAAGACACAAAGGAACAGATTGAAATAATGAAGCATTTGTACGATGCACCAAAAATAGTAGGTATATAAGGAGAAATTGAGAATTTTATATGTGTACAATACAAAAAAATAGAATTTCACTGACTATATAAAATAGAACCAAAGAATGATTTTAAAAAAACCCATTTTAATTATAATTATACAAAATATTTACCAAAGACAAAGTTTAAAAATATCAAAACTGAAAGAAAAGAGGCAAAGCACATGTTATATAACATTCAAAGGAAAATAATAGAATACTAGAATTAAACTATGTCAATATATTACACATATATACTCAAATTTTACACATATATACTCACTCAATATATTATACATATATACTTTTTTTAATATTTTTTTTGGTCATGGGGCTTGAACTCTGGGCCTGGGCACTGTCCCTCAGCTTTTCAGCTCAATACTAGCTCTCCGGTTTTTTCTGCTTATGTGGTGCTGAGGAATCGAACCCAGGGCCTCATGCATGCAAGGCAAGCACTCTACCACTGAGCCACCTTCCCAGCCCTACACATATATACTTTTACAAAGGCAATAAGAGAATTGCTTCAAAGCCAGGCTCCAGTGGTTCATACCTGTAATACTGGCTACTCAGGGGGCTGAGATCTGAGGATCATAATTTGAAGCCATTCCTGGCCCAGGCAGATAATCTGAGAGACATTATCTCAAACTAACCTAAAAAAGCTTGACTAGAGGTGTGGCTCAAGTGGTAGAACACCAGCTATAAGCAAAAAAAAAAAACTTAATAAGAGTACAGGACCTGAATATTAGCAAAGAAAGAAAGAAAGAAAGAGAGAGAGAGAGAGAGAGAGAGAGGGAAGGAGGGAGGGAGGGAGGGAGGGAAGGAGAAAGGAAGGAAGGAAAGAAAGAAAGAAAGAAAGAAAGAAAGAAAGAAAGAAAGAAAGAAAGAGAAAGAAAGGAGGAAGGAAGAAGGAAGAAAGAGGGAGAAGAAGAGGGGGAAAAGGGTAAATAAACCATTTCAAAAGTGGTGTCAGACTCATTGCAACAATGAGTTGTACAAGATGCTATGTCGAAAAATGAACTTTATAATTTAGGCTGGGGGAGGGCATATCTAGGAGGTGGGAGGGAAGGGATGGTAGGGGAAAATCAAAGGAAGAGGCAACAATGCTGGATAAGAAATGTACTCATTACCTTGCCCATGTAACTGTAACCCCTTTGTACAGTATTTTCACAATAAAAATTATTGTTATTATTAAAAAATGGTGTCAGAGAATAGAATAGAAGATCCCGAAATAAATCCACATGCCTACAGTCAGCTGATATTTGACAAAGGAGCCAAAGACATCAATGAAAGAAACACAGCCTGTTCAACCACTGGTGCTAGTAAAACTGGGCAGCCACATGCAGAAGACTAAAAGTGGACCCCAGCCTATCACCATGCACCAACATCAACTCAAA
>NW_012267268.1:12061699-12069299 GCF_000151885.1 Dipodomys ordii
TCCCCTAACCCCCTACCCAACCCTCCTCCCCCACCCACCAAAGTTGTATACCTACTTCTTTACCTGCTAATTCTACTCTTTGGATATATATATATGGATATATATATATATATATATATATATATATATATATATATATATGCACATACACACACACAAACCCTATGAGCAGTTGTTAATCATACTGTTGAAAAACTGAAAATAATCTATATCTCTGCTATTTAGGAAAGAGATTCTGTTCATTGTAGAAAATACACAGCAACAAAGATGAGTGTCAAAAAACATTTTATTTAATACAAGAAACTAGATGCAAAAGAGCTTCCATTTATATAAAGTTCAAGAATGATCAAAATTCATCAACAGTGATGGAAATCAGAAGTGTGGTTGTCTGTGACAGGAGATTGATTAGAAGGGGCAGGAGGAAACTTCCTGGAATGACTAAACTGTTCTTGATCTTGATTGAAGTGTATGCACTTGTCACAACTCAGCGGGTTATACAATTATGATCTATGCAGTTCACAGGATATAAATTTCATCTCAATAAGAAAATGTGTTATGAGAGTCCATTGTATTTATGCTGAGCAAGCAGTCCTATTACCTGGAACGTAATAATCAAAATGGAATAAGAGCCTGTCCAAGCAGGGCCGGCTCACCAAATAGCTTCACACCTGGATCACCTGCCCACAGGCTGGGTGTGGTCTCCAGCACCTCCACATGCACTAGCAATAACAAAAAATGGTTCCTTTCTGCCTTTCCCACTTCTAACTACTGAAGGAAAAGTTCTCATAGCCAGCCCTTCTTCTCTCTTCTTCCCTTAACAATAGTAATGCTTTGCAGCAGAGCTCTCCTGGTTGTCTGAGTACATGTATGTGTGTGTGTGTGTGTATGCATGTGTGCGTGTATGTATGCCAGCACTTGGGTTTAAATTCAGTGCCTTGCTCTTGGTCAGATTGCTTGCTCCTAGCTAGTGTTCTATCGCTTGAGCCACCTCTCCAGCCTAATTTTTGGTAGTTTATTTGAGACAGAGTCTTAAGGACTTCTTAGGCCAAATTGGCTTTAACTTTGGTCATCCCGTTCAGTCTTCCTAGCAGCTAGGGTTACAAGTTACAGCATTCAGCTTTGTCCCAGCTTTTATGTGCTTGTTATTAGGCTCTCCCTCCAGTTGGCTACAAATGGTGGCAACTTATACATTAGGCCATTCCGTTTTTGACAGAAGCTACAGAAAGCATACTTTTTTCCTGTAGATATGGGCCAGGAAATATTCCCAAAAAGCCAGCTTACTGGTCCACTAAGACCATTACTCCACTGTCTATGTTAGGACCCTGAATCTGCTGAATCTGCTACACTTTGGGTTGTTCTGATTAACTAGGAATACACATAAGTCCCAGAGTGTGCATCACCCACAGCTCGGATGCTTCCCTCTCCAAGGAAGGACTATCCGTCCATCTCACAAAGGCTGGCAGAACAGGGCATTAGTAGCCTGTGACCAAGCCCACATTCTCAGAAAACCCATTTATTAAAATGATTGAAGGCACAGAAACTATCTAGAAATGTATGCACCTGTTCCTTGCATGCCTTGCCTTGATTTTGTATTTTAGTTATGTTATTCAGCTGCAGAAAGAGCCCTTACCTTCGCTAGGCCTCATCGTCCCCAAGTGTCAAGTAAAGGTATGGACTAGAAGAACTCCTGGTGACACCAGTGTCAGTCACATTCTGCAGTGATGATTCTGGGTGATATCATCCCAATTGTGATCTTACTCTTACCTTCTCAAGAGTAGAGTGACACTGCCAGCTCTAGTGGGCTGGAGGGAGCATCTAATATGACAATTATATAAAAGGATGTGGTCAACCAGAGGGCTCTGACAAGAAGCCTTACCACTGCTAGGGGAAGGAGACCAAAGGGGATGGTTTGTGGGAGTCTTGCTCCCTTAGGAGTTAGAAGGAAAATGTTCTGTCTGGTTATAATGTTTCCAATAGGCTCATGAGTTGAAAGCTTGGTCCCCAGCTGGTTGTGTTGTTGGGAAATGATGGCTGCAACATTTAGAATGTAGAGACTTGTAGAAGGAATTTAGGTCTTTGGGGGCCTGCCCTTAAAGAAATGTTGGTATCCTGCCCCTCCTCTTCTCAATCAGATCTCCCTCTCCCTTTCTCTCTGCCTCTCTAGCTCATCACAGGAAAATAATTCTTTCCTCCTTTTCAGATTTATCTCAGATATTTTTTCACTGCAGCATTGAACCAAGTAATATGGGAAAAGAGAGAGAAAAGACAAGTAAGAAACCACTTTGCCTGTACTATTCTACATGGAAACAACTGACCTAAGGGAAGCTTTTCCGGAAGTGAATGGAAGGGGAGGCTGCTTATACCAGCTCTGGGTGTACAGCAAAGTAACTTGTCAATATTCCACATATGAGGGAGATCAAGCAATATTTGTCTTTCTGTATTTAGCTTATTCCATGTCACATAGTACCCCCCTACACTCATCTGTTTTGTAGCAAGTGAAGAGTATTCATCCCTTTTATGACTAAATAGTATCCCATTATGCATAAATACCATATTTCCTTTATCCACTCATCTGTTGGTGATCATTTAGGTTGACTCCATGTCTTGGCTGCTATGAACAATATTGCAATGAACATGGGAGGGCAGATGTCTCTTTGATATACTGATTTAATTTCTGTTGTGCATCTACTAGCAGTGGAATTGCTGGATTATACAGTGGTTTTGTTTTCAATTTTTTGAGGACCTTCCATTCTCACCAACAATGTATATGAATCCTCCTTAATTCACATCCTTATCACATTTGTTGGGTTTTTTGGCTTTTTTATTTTTATAAGTTTTTTATTGTGAAAATATTGTACAGAGGGGTTACAGTTACATGAGCAAGGTAATGAGTACATTTCTTATCAAGCATTGTTGACTCCTCCTTTGTTTTTCCCCTACCATCCCTTCCCTCCCACCTCCACAATTATACTCCCTACCCCCCAATAGTAAAGTTCATTGTTCAACAGTGTCTTGTACATGCTTATTTGATTTTGTTTTATCTTTTGATACTAGCTGTTCTACGTGGGGGAAAGTACTATCTCATTGTGGTTTTGCTGTTCATTTCCCTGTTTAGTGATGGTGAGTATTTTTTTCATGTATCCGTTGGCCATCCATATGTCTTCTAAGACATGATTACTCAGAAATTTATTTTATTTTTAAATCAGATTATTTATGGGGTTTTTGCTATTGAGATTTTTAGGTCCTTATAAAAATCTATTAACTTCTTTCTCAGTGTATAGTTTCTAATATTTTTTTCCATTCTGTAGGTTGAACCTTAAAAATCTGCATTTCTAATAGCTTCCCCAGGGATAGTGATACTGTTAGTCCAGAAACTACATTTGAGAACCAGGGACCTGGGTGGCAATCAGAATCTGCAAGGCACCTTCCAGGCAGAGGGACCACAATGAGAGTACTTGATATGAACATGAAAGATCCTGAGACCCAAGTTTGCCATTCCTACCTGTATGGCTCCAAGCACTTCAGTTTCCTCATGTGTAGGATGGAGTTCCTTAAGACTTTTAAGTTAAAATCTTTAAAGAGACAATGGCATCACCCATAGGTAGTCTCCAGTGTTTTGTCTTTTTTTATGGCATCTTCAGGACTGAAGCTGGTGGAGATTATCTTCCTTGCCTTGTTAGCTAGAAGATGAAAAGATTGGGGTCCCATTGGCAAAGCAGACTTCAAACCCCTACATTTCACCTGCAAATGTAGCTTAAAATGCCATCAAGGCTCAATGAACAAGAATGCACAATAACTGGGTCACTCTATGGCCCAACATGAGTCCTCCCTCCTCATTTCCCTATCTCAGCATTCTGGGTCCTGCAGGTGAGCACAACAGACCACTGATGTATACTTTGCCATTCCAAGCATGGTTGATGACACCAGGTGTTCTAGAGTAGACACTGACAGAAGGCCCGTTGGCAAAACAAACTATAACTCTTGAGCCACAATGGCCAGGCTCAGAGAGAAGCCCAGTTTCATTCACCCAGAGGGTGGGGAAGACTACAAGACTGGGCTCCAGGCATTGTCGGGAGAAGAGTAAGTTGCATTAAATCCTGAAGGTGAAGTAAAACATGAACAGGCCCAAGACAAAGAGTAGCTATCCATGCAGGGTGCTAGGAACACAAAGACAATGGCAGGAATCACTAAGAGGCAGATGGCAGGGTCAGAAGTGTAGAGGGGGCCTGAACTTCCTCAGCAGGGAAAACCTGAGATTATTGACAAGGATGTGACACAGTCTTAACTCAGAAAGCCACACAGGTTGCCCCTCACCTCATCACTCACCTCCAGCATGCAACTCATGGCAGTTGCTCCCTGGTTTCCTTCAGTAGTGTTGGTTTTAATGACTAGGGCAAAGGTACCACCTTCATTGGTGGGAAAGAGATACCAGAGTTGAGGCCAAGCTTGTAGACCCCAGGGTCAGGCATAAAACCTCCTCACCACCTAAGCACCTGCAAGCTAAGTTATTAATGATGGAACAGGGATTATCTCTCAGACACAGTGAAGACCTGAGATGAATGTGGAGATCTCTGAGAGTGAGAAGATTGGTCCAATGTGAACAGGAGCAACAGGAGCAAATAAGACTGAGCCAGGTTTAAGGATCACCTTCTCTCTCACATTCTTGATCACTCTCTGACTGGACAAGATGAAATATGGTTCATGTCCTCAAAGCATGCTGCTCACCACCTATGAGAACCAGGAAGCTGAACACAAGAACTTAGTGGTTCCTGCAAGAAATAGACCTCAGAACTCACAGCAACTGAAAAGGAAATTGTTTTGATCAAATCTCTCCAGAAATATAGACTATGCCATCTTGTTTCTTTTTCTCTCTCCTCTCTTCCCTCTGTCTTTCTCTCTCTGCAGCTCCAACTCCAAATCTTGTAATCCTCCCCTCAACCTCCCCTCCCTTCCAGAATTCTGTTTTTATGTTAAACAGTCATGCCCTTGGCCTTGAATCCATAGTTCAACCATCTTAATCTCAGGATTCTGCAATGCAAGAGCCAACGCATCTGCCTGTGGGTGAGCTCTGCTTCCCAGAGAGAAGAGGAAGAAGAAGAAATGGCTGATATCCAAAGATCAGATTTTAAGTTGTCTGTGAAGGATGGTTGAGTGGAGAGCCAAGGAAGTTAATCAGCTTTGCCCCAGCACAGATAGAGCTATGGTTGTGCACTTTGACTTCAAGGACTTCCACAGCTGAGACAATGAAGAAGCAGGCCTGGAGTGGCCTTGGTAGATAAGAAGGATGGGGAAGCAGAGGGAGAGTATGTTCCAGAAGTGAGCAAAAGGGCTGCAAATACAGCACATAGCTGTATCCCGAATGAATGGAGTGTGACAGTTCATTTATCCACCCAGTGACAGGCAGCCTCCTGGGAAAGGCTGTGTTTTGCTTAGTGATTTGTGCTGTGCTGAGGCAGCAGAGCTCATGCCTGGCTTCCCGGGCAGCTGCTATTGGGCTCTTCCTGAATGTGAACCATAGGCCTGCCGAGTGTGGCAGGCTGCCTCAGTCACCTCTGGTACAATCCATACAGAACACTGGACCACCCCCAGCCCTGTGCACAAGGGTGTGGATGCCGCGATCCAGAAAGCCATCTGCTCAGGGTGTCTGGATCCCTCAGACCAAGCCCCTTCCATCCACCTGAAGGCTCAGACAAACTCCTGTCTGCAGATGAGATGTTGAGGAAGGAGCCATTGGATCTGAAGGCTTACCTGAAAGTTTCCACTCTCACATGCTGGAAGCTAAAACCTCAGCCATTCAGTCCTCAGACAAACGTCAAGCCCCTGTCAGAGGACAAGCTATTTGGTTCATTTCAAATATATGTTGCAGCACATCTTCTAATCACTTTTCCAATCCTTCCTATCCTGTGAGCATAGCCAATACTGTTATATGTTAAGGCTCAGGGGTTGGGGTTGGGGGGCTGTGAGCATGCCTCTTCTTGCCTGCAGAGTAGCTGTTAGAAGTATCAAAGTCTTCATTTTAAGAAGATGCATCTATGATCTTTCTCCCAACAGTTTTCCAACTGCCTCTTGAACCCCACTTACAAAGGGGTGCCTACAGCTGATAGCTCACTGTGTAACTGCCTGCCTCTTCACCCTCCCCTGGCATTTCATTCTCATCCATCCCTACCTGCTCAACCTCTTCTACATTTGAACCACACCACACATGCTCCATGCCCAGCATCAGCCTATCATACTTCATTGAAATTAACTGCCCACTCCCTCTCTGGGAACCCCAGTCCTAAAACTGTCCAGCTTTGTTCATGGCCTCCACATTTACTTTTTGTCCCCTCTTGAATGGTCCAAAAGGTCCTTGGTTCAGCTGCATTCCACAATGTGGTGCTTGATGTAGGATCTGTTCCTGATCCTTAGACATCAGACTTCACTGAGTTCTTTGCTTATCCCCTCTGGCTGTGTCTACTTGCAGCCACCCCAGGGAACATCCTGGGCTGGATCCTAGCCCAAGTTTAGTAGTGTCTCCATGAGTTCCCATCCCAGATACTGCCTTTCTCACTTCCCTGTAGCCTCTGCAACATGGTCCTTTACCTCTTCTCTATACACCCCAGTAGGACTTGGAAAGACAGAAGGAGAGAAACCAACTTCTGCAGCAAATCCCAACATGAACTGCCTCCCACACACCAAACCAATTCACAGTTCCCCCAGCCATGCCTGGACCTCTGAGTCCACAGCACGAAGCATCCTCATACTTGTGATAGTAGCAATGCTTAACAATTGTTGAGGATGGATTCCTATGTGAGAATAGTGCAGCACACTTTATACTCATCTCATTTCCTTCTTGCCATCTTCCTAGATGAGGAAATATATCTCAGAGAGATTGGGTCACTGTCATATAAGCAGATGTTAATTCTAGCCCAGTTCAGTTCAAGCCCAGCTCTGGACTCTGATCATGAATGCAGAGAGTTTTATATCATTCTCTCTTAGTCCATTGTGTGCTACTGTAACAGAACACTGGCCTGGGTAAATGATCACCGCTGCTCTGAAGGCTGAGTCCTCTAAAGCTGGGTAAAGAAAGGAAAATTGGAGCCAGAAGAGGTTGGTACAGATACAGTTAGATAGGTGAAACAGTTCTGGAGTTCTACCACACAGTAAGGATACTGTGATTTACAGTATTGTGTTGAACATTTCAAAATAGCTAAAAGAATGTATTTTATGTGAGCTGAGGCCCTAATCTAATTATCACACCATTAATTCATGCATGAAAGCATTGCATTGTACCCCATAATATGTACATGGTTAGAATGTCAAAATGTATCTAATACAACAGAAATACAATAAAAATAAACAAACTTGAACTTCAAACACATCTGTGCCTAGTTTCAGGTAAAGAATATAAAGCCACCAGTCACCAATGGTTCACTCCTGTAATCCTAGCTACTCAGTAGGCTGAGATCTGAGAATCTCCATTTGAAGCTAGCCAGGGCATAAAAGTCCATAAGACTCTTTTTTTGGGGGGGGGTCCAGTTGTGGGGCCTGAACTCTGGGCCTGGGTGCTGTCTCTCAGCTCTTCAGCTTAAGGCTAGCGCTCTACCACTTGAGCCACAGC
>NW_012267268.1:12069389-12171047 GCF_000151885.1 Dipodomys ordii
TGAGCCACCTTCCCAGCCCCATCCTTAAGACTCTTATCTCCAACTAACCAACAAAAAGCCAGAAGTGGAGGTATGTCTCAAGTGGTAGATTGCCAGTCTTGAGTGGAAAAAGCTAAGAGATCACTCAGGTCTTGAGCTCAAGCACCACTATAGGCACGTGTGTGCCTGTACACATACACCCAGAGAAAGAGAGAGAGAGAGAGAGAGAGAGAAACATAAGCCTAGAGCTCCAGAGATTGGCCAGGAGGAGCTCAGGGCTAAATTTAAGATTTTGAGGACTATCAACACAACCATAACATTTAGAGCCATGGCATTTACAGAGCAGACTTCACTTAAGGAGAGCCTATGATAGAGAAAGGCCAGAGGGTGAATCCCAGTATATCTTGATATTGAGAGATTGTACAGAAGAGGTACTGATTTTGTTTTGACCTTGATTTTTTTTGGAAGTGAACACTGAGGCTCAAGGTGGAAAGGTAGGTTGTAGGCACCTGCACATTTAAAAAGCAGCTAGTGATATGTGGTTAATAAAAAAAAGTGCATGGTAACAAAATGGGGACAATGGAGCCACAAAAGAATGAAGAAATAAGAAGGACAAAAGAATGAAGAAAATAACGACTGGGTTTGGCATTACAACCTTACAGGAAACAGAAAGGAGAACCAACCATCAGAAAGCCACTCATGTCTTATCCAAGGCCAAGTTCTCCAACAAAGGAGACAGTGGAAGAGGTGAAGGTGGCAGAGATGGGCTTTTCCTGTGGCATGTCTGTGCCACACGCTCTCTTGCTCTGTCCTATTTCTCTTCTAACAACTTCTCTCCCATCTCTACTTATGTTCACATCTCCCCTGAATTTTCCTCTTGCCAGATGCAAGCATCAAGGTTGTTTAGCTGCCCTAAATTTCAGGTAACAAATTGGGTGCTTTGGGTGGGAAGTTGGGGATTACATATTTTCTGACTTGGATTCATCCAGTGGCCACACTAGCACATAGTGGTAGGCTCCAAATTTTGGGTCTTGCCCCAGAATGTAAGAAATTGAGGGGTTAGCACAAGACACAAATATGAGGCTGAAACTCAGTAACATTAATGATTCCTCACATCGGATGGAGCACATTCAGTTTGCCTTCTGACATGGCCCAGCTCCGTCTGGGGTGTGGTGGTTTCTGTTGTCCCTCCATCTCATTTTCTCCCTCCCTGCGGCACCATGTGCTTTCCAGTCTCCACACAGAGTTGGAAGAAGCTGCAGTATTTGAATTTATCCTGCCCACCAGACTGTGTGCCAACATGGTACCTTAGCCATTTTTACATTCGGTAAATATATATATACACATCTATATATATCAGAGTGACCTAATATACTAAATCATTCAAATAAACATAGGTATCCCCTGTAGTATATCAATTGAAACCCACAAAAAAGTCTCTGACATAAACAGAAAAGACACAAACTCCTCTGAGCCCTTCTTAGCCCAGCCAAAGACGGCTGTGTAAATGAGCCAAAGATAGCGTTTGTGTCTTGATCCCTAGATTGTTGGCTTTTTCAGAACACGCTGAGGTCCAGTGATTCCTAGCCCTACTGAAACCAAACTCAGTTTTTGCACATCCAATTGTAAAAATAGCCAAAATAAACAGAACATTAGCCACTGAGAACCTGCTGCTTCACATATCTGCAAAGTATCTACCAGTTACAGGTAAGAGCTGTTGAGACACCAAGCAGATGCCTTTTGAACTCTGATCTCCCTTGCTGCTGAGTAGCATTATCTAAACACATGAGTCCTCTCTCATATCTCCTCTTTCCCAGGAGCTCCTTGCCTCACCTTGCCAACCTTTTCTCCTGGGTCACAAGTACTGCCAAAACACAAAAACAAAGTATAAACCCAGGAAGTGGTGCTGTGGCTTAAGTGGTAAAGTACTTGCCATGAGCAGAAGAGTCCAGAGACAGAGCCCAAGCCCAGAGTTCAAGCCCCATGACCGACAAAAAAAAAGTATAAACCCACAAGAGATATTCGGGGTCAAAGCAAGTATTGCCATAAGAAAGGAAAAAGCATTTGGATGTGTGCCTCAGTAAAGCTTGGCAGGTTTGAGAAGGCCCAAGTAGCCTGGATGGGTGGGATCAGGAGTAGGGATGGGTAAGAACATGGACAGCCTCTGGTCATGGAGATTTAGAGTTGAGATTCATGGGGGCTTCCCCTGGGTGTGGGAGAAGGGAGAGTGATGATCAGGCCTGGGCTGGGTCTCTAGGATTTCTCTGGCATGGGATGCTATGCCCACCGTTTTTCCAGGCCCCAGTGACTCATACCTTAAGATAGAAACAAGTCAGATGCGTGCAGTTCTAGGGTGCTGTGCTGTTTCCATCCCAACTCTTGCTTAATACATAAGCAGCTTATGGGTAGGTAAAAATAAATCAGCCTTGGAAACTCTCATTGGTGCTGAGTGGGGAAAGGCAGGCCAGAGCAGACGAGTTCAGGGAGCCCCCAGGTCCCAGCTGTGCAAGCATGACCCAATTTTAAAAGCAGGTAATTTCTATAAAAGGTGCCTTCCTGGTGTTCAGGGACCAATGTTTGACCTAGTTCCCTCCCCAATTCCTACTATAAGTCAGGGATGTTTCAGTAGGGTGCATTGTCATCCATCCTCCCATGTTGTTATTAACAGTTCATTGCACACCTACCCTTAGATTGTTCTCCTCATCCCCCTGGGCTTTGAGCCACTCCTGTGCCCCATCTTGGCTGAACAGAAAGCTCAGGAAATCCAAATAGTCATGAGTCATTTTGTTGGCTGGCTTTTCCTAGGCTAATAGCACCCCACCCCAGTGTATAAGATGACTGGAGAGAATGAAGATGGAAGTCAGGTGGCATTTTAGTAATCACGTAATCAAGCATCAGGGAGAGATCCTGTGCCCAAGGCCACTACCCACGGCTCCCCAACAAGGTTGAATGGGAAAGTTCTGTGAGAACCTGGTACCTTCCTGCCACCTAAAAGAGGCTGAATAATCCAGAAGCGGTAGTGTCCCCCAAGTGAGGCCTAAGACACTTCTGTGAGAAATCAACAAGTGCCCCAGAGTCTGGCAGCAGAATATGACATAGGAACCAGTGCTCATTTCTTGTGATTTCTGATACTTAACAAACCGTGTAATGATGACAGGATGGAGGGATGGGCAGAGGATGCATTGAGAGCAAAAAAACATCCTCTGCTCCTATAGAGACAAAGTCAGACACTGACAATCCCCAGGCTTCATCTTAGGGGAATCTCAGGGCTAGAGGAAGTAAAAGAGGGAGCTGTGGAGAATCCTTAAGGGTTGCCAAACTCAGGCAGGTGAAACACCACCTAGAGAGAATTTGAGATGTGGACCCTGTGAAGTTAAAAGGAACTCTTGGAAGAGTCTCCAAAGTGGAGAAGTCCAGGGCAGTGCAGACACTGGCCCTGGAAAAATCCAACACACCAAATAGTCAAAGTCCATCACATCGGTGGGGTTCACAAGCCAAAGGTGAAATCAGACCAATCCAAAGTCAGCCTGCAGTTGCTGCCACCAACAGGAAACCCATCTTGCCAGAGCACTCTGGCCATCTCCCTCAATAGGAGATCAAAGATCTGGGGCTACCTATTTCAACACATTTTATAAGTGACACATTGGCCAGCCCTCAGTTCTAGAGATAATCTAGAAACTTACTTTCCAGTAAGGTAAATATGATGACTCACTTCCAAGCAAAGAGCATGCCTATGCTCATTATAAGAGATCCAGGTTCCCCAGGCTCTAGATTCCTTTTCTACAATGCAGCTCACAGGTGCATGGATATCATGTGATCCTCTTCATGCATTCCTAGGAGAACTAGAACTTAAGGAACAGATGCAAAAATGCTGATATCCTGGCTACTACCACAGTGTTGAGTAACAAATTATCATTTCTCTCCAATTCCAAGTTTTCTGTTATTAACTGGCATGCATCGCAGTGTTCAACATTATTATCTCCCTAGTCCTAAAGATGAAGAAGAGGGAAAAGCTATTCCAGAATCAGGCTCTGCCCCCTGTGCCCTGAAGTAGTAGAAAGGAAGCAGGCACAGAAACTCTTCCCCAAGACTGCTCAGGCCCTGGATCAGATCTGTCTGTTCTGGGAGGAGTGCAAAGGAGGGGAGGCCACTTAAGTCCAATGGAGACTGTAGCTTTGGATCACTCTCAGCTGATGGTAAATAGCTAAGAGAACCAGAAAGCTAAGGAACACACCTGAAATGTCACTAAGGTCTAGGAATAGGGCTTGGCCTGGTTCATGGTTGAAAGTACCAAAGCTCTACAAGTTACAAAGGAGTCCTGTCCTAAGCAATTCATCAGGAGGCAAAAAAAAAAAACAGTCTAAGTGGAACCCATAGTTAGCTTCACATTACGCTAGACAGTGCTGACTTCACGCTGGAGATGTACAATAGCATTCGCTTCACTTTGCAGATTTGGAAACAGGATGGATGCATAAAGCAATTTGATCAAGGCACCGAACCAAGGAGAGCCAGAGCCAACTTAGGTCTCAGAGGCCTGGGTGCTTAACCACAGCATCTGTCACACAGCTTCTCTGGGATGTTAGTATTCTTAGCTGTGACTAAGCCTCTGGAAGCCCTTCACCCTTGACAAAGTCACCTGTCTTTTACTGCCATGCATCTCAATTCTCAATATCATCTCCTCCCTGAAGATTATAAGAAGAAGAGCTTCCCTGGAATCAGACTCCACCTGTCTGTGCCCTGAAGGAGAAGGAAAGCAAAGATTTCTACCCAGACCCTTAGATGTGTCTACTCTGGGAGTAGAGTTGGGGAGGATACACAGTTTTTCTAGGAAGCTCACATATTAGTCATTACTCATAAGGTCTGAGTCTCCCTGCAAAGACATCTCTTGCAATTGAATGAGTCACCATGGCACCTGTCCACCTGCATCTCTAGCCTCAGGAACTCTGTTCAAGCACTAAGCCTTCAGATCTACCTTCTTTCTGCCTCCAAGTTGCTGACCCTATCAGTGCCCCATTCAAATATCCTCACATCAACTTTCAGTGCTACTAGCCTCTGCATCCCTTGCCAGACTCTCTTGCTGCAGAAATGTGGAGGTAGGGTGAATTATAGACCCTTAGAGAATAGCCCTCGGCCAGTGGTAGGAGCTGGTGTGCACATACCCCAGCTCTCCCGCCCCTTGTGTGGTGCTGTGGTTTGGAAGGAGCATGTCCTCTAATGGTTTGTGTGCTGGAATCTCCATCACCATTGTGGCTACATTGAAGTGATGGGCTAAGAAGGTCCTGTGTGATCCACCAATATGACTGTTAAAGCTGGTCTAACCATGTAAATTAGGTGTCTCAGGAGTGAACTAGTTTTCATGAGAGTGGTTGTTACAAAGTGTGCCTGGTCTCTTCCATTGTTGATTTTCTACCATATTGTGATATAAGCAAGAGGCTTCCCAGATCACAGGCACCATGCTGTATAGACCATCCAGCCATCAAACCTGTGAGCCAAATAAACCTCTAGTAATAAAGTGCTCAGCTTCAGGCATTTAGTTACAGTACAGAAAAGGACTGGAACAGATGGAATCGTTCTGAGATGTGTACATTCTGCACACAGGTGGTGACTGGCCTGATACCCAGGGTTTCCAGTTCTCACTTCACACCATGTGATGTGGAATCACTTCCCAGGAAATCAAATCTTGATCCAGGGTCTGTTTCTGGGCAATGAGAAAAGCAGCTGCTACAAGTCCAGCCCAAACAGAAGATGGACAGATATGTTAAAATGATCTTTCTTAAAGCCTTTTCTCTCTCTCTCTCTCTCTCTCTCTCTCCCTCCTGGCCTCTACATCCATCTTCCCAGTTCTTCCTGAGGATGAGTTCATTAGCAGCCCCTTATTAACCTCCTACCCCACAGAGAGCTCTATGTTGTTATGAAGAAACTGAGGCACAGAAAGATCAGAACCAGACTCCAATGTAAGTCAATGCTGCTTCCACCGCACAATGATGTTCCCTGATCCCTGCCACCGAATGGGCAAAAGGATGGTTTGTGAATGGGACCCAAGCATGATTTTATGTCCATGGATCATTCCCTTCCAAACCAGCACCAGTAACTTCTGGATGATAAGAATTCCCTCCAGCTCTCCTGCCTTCATCTCCTTTCTAGTCCCAGGATGCACTGGGGCTCCTGGCTCCCAACCCATGAGGACTCCCACCACAGCATCCCCAGGCTGAAACGAAGCCTGTGCTTCCTGCCCACAAGGTCCCTCCATAACTGTGCAAGGTATCTGTGGGCACAAAGCAAAACCTCAGGAGGCATGCACCCCCTTCGATACCTTTCAAAACCTCTCATCTAATTTGTGTTTAAGCTCAGATTCACAGACTTCAACCCATTTGTGTAAGCTCTGGGCTCCTGCTGAATTCTTTGTTATCCTCACTGGCATCTGTGTTCCCTACCAGTTTCACCTTCTCTCCAAATTTAATTAGCATGCTTTTTATCCAGATCATCGGAAAGGCTGACAAGAATTGCTCATAGTGAAGGCTATTGCCCCAGTGCCAGGCCAGCTCACTGCAGACCCCTGAGCATGTGGTAGCCATTGCCAAGCATCTGAGTGGGAAGGCTGAGTCTACTGCTGCCTCTCACACCTGAACATGCAGCTTTTGGGACAGAGCTCCTACAGTGGAGCCTTACATGTGTGTGTATGCACATGTATAAAGTGCATATGTGTGTATATAGATATATGCATATGTACATGTACACATATGTATATATGTATGTGTATATATATACATATATATACATATACATGTATTCTAAACTGTCCTAGTGAATATGGGAAACTTGCAGCCAGGTACCTCAGACTTAACACCTCTTGTTAGTATACATGGTCTGACCTCTCTGAACCTCAACTTTTCTTCTGTGCAGGAAGAAGTAGATGTGGGACAGCGGTCCTATCTCACTCTGTATCTCTTTGCCTCTGTCTCTGTCTCTCTTTCTCTCTCTGTCTATGTGTGTGTATTTGTGTATACAGGTACATATGTAGAGATAGGGTAGTATGTAAGATGATGTGGAAAAAAACAGCATGCTGGGACCTGCAATATAAAGGAAGATCATTTCCAGGAACATGTAGGTCCAAGGTCTATTTCAACTGGTATGTTCTAAGAAGAACTCTAACAGGGTCTACTGGTACTCCAAGAGAGGGTCTACCTGGTTCTGCTCTTTCAGGCTTCCAGTGCAGCTTATGAGGCCTGGCACACATTGACTGTGGTACTGACAGGGAGCCGCTGCACATAACCCCCTTCTTGAGTAAGAGAACCTCTGGGTCTCTGCTGCATTCCTGTCCCTCCTATCTGGTCCTGACCATAGAGTAAGTGATGGTCAACGTAACATGGACAACTTTCAGTTGTGCCTAAAATGAAATATAGCAACGATGAAAGTGCAGATGTGTGTGCATGCTTGCATTCTTTTTTAAATTTTTATTTTTGATTATAAGTTGGCATTATAATTGTATGTATTTATGAGCATGAAGTCCTGTTTGATTTATGAATATGATGTAAATAATTAAATCAAATTAATTAGCATATCCATCATCTCAAACACATCATTTTTTATGATGAGGGCATTTGAAATTTGCTGTCCTTGCTATTTTGAAATATACAGTACATTATCATTTGCTTCCCACACTGGGGCTATGGAACTCAAAGGAAAAAAGCCCCCTTCCTTGTGTCTAATTGAGGGGTTTAGTCTTTAATTGTTAACCCACTGTAACCTCCAGCTTGAGGAAGCTACCATGCTACTCTCTGCTTCTTTAGCTTTCATTGTTTTAGATTTAATACACGTGAGAACACATGACACATATTTCTATGTGTGGCTTATGTTATTCACTACAGTGTTCTCCAAGTCCTTTGAGGTTGCAAATGACCAAATTTCTTCTCTCTTTAGGGATGAATAATATTCCATCCTATATATTAATCCATTTTTTTGGTTGCTAGTTGACTTTTGTCTTTTGAGACAGGGTCTCACTATGTAGTCCAGGCAGACCTGGAACTCACAGTCTTCCTGTTTCAGCTTCTTGAGACTCAGGTCACAGGCATGTATCACCATCTCCAACCTCAGATTTTATTCAACAGCTCTGGATACTTAGTTTGATAACATAACTGACATATATTCTGACTAGTGTTTCAGTGAACATGGGAGTGGGGATATTCCTTCAATGCATAGATTCCAGATTTGTTAGATAAATACAGAAGTAGATAGAAAGGCTAGATCAATCTAGCATTTCAGTGAGTAGGGCACAAGATACTCTCTATAACATAGATGACATTGTGTAGGGCAGTGGAAAGGAGAAACACAAGATTAAGCATGAGGAGCTCTTGTACAAAGCTCCCAGCTAAATTTTTCATGTATAGCATTAATAGATCTGAAGCTTTCTTAATCCCTAATATTAATAATCCACATAATATCTTAGTGGAGGTGCACAATATGTTTGATAATGATAACTTGGTATCTTGCTCATGTTGGGAAGGCAGCCATACAGTTGTGTTCGTCAAGAATGTGAGTGATGGCTTAATAAATCAGACACAGTGATTAGTGAACAGGGGTGTCAGGACGATTATGATAGAAAGTCATCAGGGGTTGGATGAAGGTTCAAAGGATTTACTGGTATGAGACCAGTGGCTTCTAAACCAAACAGCAGTTGCTATTAATTTCTAAGGTGGCACAAATAATGAAAACCTCCAACACATTTCCCTTCAGATGAGGAATATGCAGCTCATGTTTTGACAAAGAAAAGAGCACACCAGCATCATGGGCTAAGCAGACTGAAAGCTCACCAGAACACATAGAATCCTGAATGTCTACTCTCAGAAGAAGAAAAGGAATAAATGTTCCATGCCTAGGTCTTAACACCTCCGGACATCCAGTTAATAATAGACTTTACTAGAAATTCTGGGATCTAAGGTTCAGTCATCTGGATTCCTAGGACACAGATGCCTTCAACCAAAGAGCTTAGGCTCAATGATGTCAGTGAAAGCAATGTTACCTCTTGAGCTGGGTAATGGTTGTAAGGTTGGTGAATGTGGTATCACCCACACATCTGTAATCCTGGCTACTCAGGAAGCAGAGATTGGGACAATTGCAGTTTGAGGTTAGCCAGAAGAAAACTTCATTGAAACCATGCTCAATTAACAATTGGGCATACTTGCACATGCTTATAACTCTGGCTACTTGGGAAGTGGAGATCAGAAAGATTATGATTCTAGGCAAGCCCAGGTTAAAAAATATTTGTGAGATGCCATCTCAACAGAAAAAGTTGAGAGAGGTAGCACATTCTGGCTACAGCAGACAGCATTAATAGGAGATTGTGGTCTAAGCCAACCAAGGCAATTAATTAGAGCAAAATACAAGGGCCGGATGTGTAACTCAAGCAGTAGCATTCAGACCTAGTAAGCATGAAGCACTAAATTCAAACTCATATCCACTCCCCTCCCCAAATAAGAATGTTTTTTTTACAGTCTTAGTTCCCAGAGGATAATAATCATTTGGGCAAGCAGGCAAGTTCCAAGAGACTTGCCTCTATGTTGCATTAATCCGAGGCCCTACCAGTTGCCAGGCCCATCCTACCCACTGGGAGGGAAGTTGTAACTCACTTCCTTCAGAGGAGACTTTCATAAATTCGGCCAGTCAGTCAAAAAGAAAAAAAGTACAATGCTCTTGAGAGCTTGACCTAAAATCTAAATAAGCAACATAGTTTATAATAAAACTGAGAGGACTCAGCTTCCAGAGCAAATGTAGGATGAGAAGCCACAGCAATATCCAACAGAATATTCTTAATAGCCAATACCTGAAAACAACTAAATGCCCAGTAACTGATTATTGGCTGAAATATGGTATATCCTTACAATGGAAAATGATTTGCCAGTAAAAAAAATAATGCATATAATAATTTGAAAACAGTGTGCTAAGTGAAGGAAGAATAGAATATCATAGAATATCACATATTAGATAGTTCCATTCATATGAAAAGTCTAGAACAGGGAAATTTACAGACAGTAATTAGATTGGTAGTAAATTACTGGTTGTCTTAGGCTGTGGAAGGCAGGAGAGAAAGATCTTTGTTATCATCCAGATTTACAATGGAAAATTATTAACTGAGCATGTCTAACTTTGAGCATGTCTAGAACACACATCCCATAAGGAGTGGAGTTTCCTCTCAGAGTCATGTCTAAATCCAACTACAATGCAATTTCATACACCAGAACAAATTGTCTCTGAGATCATTTGTTTGAAACCATGGTTTCTGTTCCAGTATCTGTTCTCAGTATCTAATGCTTGCCTCAAATTTTAAAATAGTAGTCTTGCTGGGAGCCGGTGGCTCATGCCTGTAATCCTAGCTACTCAGGAGGCTGAGATCTGAGGATCACGGTTCAAAGCCAGCTGGGGCAGGAAAGACCAGTGAGACTCCTATCTCCAATAAACCACTAGAAAACCGAAAGTGGCGCTGTAGCTCAAGTGGTAGAGTGCTCACCTTGAGCTGAAAAGCTGAGGGACAGCGCCCAGGTCCAGAGTTCAAGCCCCATGACTGACAAAAAAAGAAAAAGAAAATAGTAGTCTTTGGGAATTGTCTGTAAATGCAATCCTCACCAATTTAGGATATATTTGGCACTCTAATAAACAACTGAAGTGGAAAAGTTCTCTTGGCTGCCAAGTAGAGGAGAACATGGGTGTCAGAGAACATGGGCAAAAGACTGGAGAGAGTTCTCTGTTCTTCCAACTATAGTTGCCTGGGAACAGCAACCATGAGCAGACTGTGAGAAAAGAAATCACTGTTAACTGCATGAACTGGACCCGTGTTAAACAAGCAAGTTTTCCAGTTGTAAGATTCAAATTAATACATATACCTGGGTCATAAAATGGCCAAGGTATACAATGTATTAAAGTTCTCCAAAGAAGCAAGACCAATAAGAGATCTAGATAGATGATAGATGATTGATTGATTGATTGATTGATTGATTGATTGATTGATGTCAATATGAGGGGATTTATTAGGGGAATTTTCTAAAGTATTTATGGATCACAAGAAGTCCCATTATAAGCTATTTCCAAGCTAGAGGATAGGACAGTCAGTAACATAGCTCAGTCCAATGTCAAAGCCCTGAGAACCTGGAGTTCTGTTGTCCAAGGTAAGGATACAATGAAAGTCATAGTTCCAGGAAAGCTAATTCATCTTTATATTGTCTCTCTCTCTCTCTCTCTCTCTCTCTCTCTCTCTCTCTCTCTCTCTCTCTCTCTCTCTCTCCTGTGTATGTATGAGACAGACAGACAGACAGACAGGCAGACAGACAAGCATTTTGGGGCTTGAACTCAGGGCCTAGGCACTGTCCCTAAGCATTTGTTTCTCAAGGCTAGCACTCTACCCTTGAAGTACAGCTTCAACCTCTGGCTACCTTTATTGGTGGTTTATTGGAGTTAAGAGTCTCATAGATTTTCCTGTCTTGGATGGCTTCAAACCATAATTCTCAGATCTTAGCCTCCTGAGCAGCTAGGATTACAGGCGTGAGCCACTGACACTCAGCTTCCACTGCCTTTTGATTTCTTCTAGACCCTGACTAAACTGCAAAGTTGTCTATCCACATTGGGCGGAATTATCTTCTTTAGTGCACTGACTCAAATACCAATCCTCCAGAATCATCCTCACAGACACTCAAAAACAATGCTTACCAGCTGTCTGTGTACCCATTAATGCCATTAAACTGACACCTGAAATCAATCATGAGGAATATCATGAGCCAGGCCTAAGAAATCTATACATCGTACTGGCAGTGCCAAAAAGGAGAACCAGGACCACCTCCCCAAAACTCCTCAAGGAGTGGCACAGAAAATACCTCCAGTGGGAAGTGCTTGTCACTCCCACTAAAGTCTTGCTCTCTGCCATCCCACAAGGGGCCAGGCAGGTATATGCTTTCAATACAAAACTTAAGGGAGTGTCAAAAAGACTCCATTATTGTAATGCTGGTAGATCTCCAAATGGAGCAGGCACAAGAAAATGCCAGGCATAGTAGGAATGATGGTGGTTCTTTATTTACAGGCTTTTCTGTTTATAGACTCAACAGCACTCAGCATAGCAGCACAACACTGTACACCAAGCCTTTCTCAGCACACACAAACTCACAGCCTCCGTATGCTGCTCACACTGTCTGTCCAACAATTTAGACTCCCACTACACAAAAGTGGCATTTGGCTAAGTATGACCTCAAGGCTACCTAAGGTATCACATGGATGTATGACTCAAGGATACTTGAGTATGCTGAACCATATGAATAAACTAGTCTTCCGAAATGCAGACCCAATGCCCTCTGAAATGTGGGAGCCTGACCAACTCCATTTACCCTTCAGTTGACAAGACTAATATTTGAATGCAATATTTTAAATTTTAAATTAATGCAAAAAAACTATGGTGATTAAAATATCAAAACTAAATGTAAGGCAAGGTCCTTATTGGTGATTTTTCCTTTTGCCTCAGGTTCCAAATAGCTTGACAGTGTGCTGGTATTGAGGGGCCTAAGATCAGAGGTCTATCAAATAATGGCTTTATCATTTGTTCTACATTGAGAGAGGAAGCACTAGCAGGTGGGAACAGCAATAAGAGAACTGGGGCCGCACCAGAAGGGGTCAACTAGAATGTTCCCAAATACATCCCAGCTTAGGCTAACATAAAGGAACTTTCTCTGAGACTCTGAAACGTTTTCTCCAAATGGATCAGTGCATGCAGTCTTGGAACAATCTCAAGTGTTTAATGTGCTTGTTTTGACAATGTTACAGATGACCATACAACTGGCATATAAAAGGCCAGAACTAAATCTTAGACTGCCAATCCCCAGAGATGTGTTTTCGGCACCCATAAGCACACTGTCCCCCATGAATACCATGTTCAGCCTCCATGCCTAAGCACTGGCTGCTAGAGTCGTTGCATTCATTCCACACATTTGGGCTTGTTCAGTGATCTATTTTTATTAGGACAGTTAATAGCCAGGGAAAGGATCTGAAAAGCAAATAATGTCCCATTTGACCTAGAAATCAATGTCAAAATGAATCCTTCTGAGTCCCAGTAGTCTAGGGGCACTGAGAAAGAAAATAACAAACTGAATGCAGGTTTCCCCTTTGCCTGGGTAGCTTTTGACCCACCTCTGGTACTCGAAACATGATCATAATACTTCAGTGAACTGTTGCAGGGCTTCTTGCATACAGCACTTTTGAAAATCTGGGATGGGTAACCGCTTGATGCATAGTTGTACTCTGTATAATGGGATGTTCAGTGGCTTCCCTGGTATCTCCTCACTAAAAGCTAGTAGCGCCTGCCTGCTGTGACAACTAAAAATGTCTCCAAACATTGTCAGGTGCAAAAATCACCTGCTTGGGAACAACTGTGCTAATGAGTCAAGGAATGAAAGGAGATTAAATAGTTGTTGGCTGTCTTAAAGAAGTGGATCCAGTGTGACTCTGAGCAGACTCAGGTGAAAGCCAGCTAGCATGGAGAAGGCCTTGAAATATCTCAATTAGGAGGCTGAGATGAAGTCACTCACTGTTTTTCCTCAGTCATCAAAAGGCCTACCTATAGCAAACTTGCAAGGTGTCACACTTTCAACAAGAACAAATGACCAATCAGGGATTCAGTCCAGGGCTGCAAGCTCTGTCACTGTTCCATGTGGCTGTCTGACCTATGCCTTGGCCAAAAATAATTCACTACTTCTCTTAAAAGAGCAATTTCCTCTCAGAGTGATGGATAACCTGTCACTCACCAGCCACAAACCAATCCTATTTCTCACCTTTTGCGCAGCTGTGCCACTGCAGGGCGTTATGGTAAATTAATCAACAATTGAGAAAAAGTTGTGGAAAGATGCAAGATGAAGAGAACAAGCCTCCAAATTTGAAGAGACAGGTGTAATCAAATTATGCCTCCAGCTTCTGCCCTTTATCAGCCAGTGCTAGCTGCTGTCCAGTTAAAAAGAGCAAGCCAGGCACTGGCAGCTCATGCCTGTAATCCTAGCTACTCAGGAGGCTGAGATCTTAGGATCGCATTTCAAAGCCAGCACAGGCAGAAAAGTCCATGAGACTCTTATCTCCAATAAACCACCAGAAAATCGGAAGTAGAGCTGAGACACAAGTGGTAGAGCACTAGCGTTGAGTTGAAGAGCTCAGGGACAGAGCCCAGGCTCAGAGTTCAAACCCCATGACCATCAAAAAAAAAAAAGAGGGCTGAGAAGGTGGCTTCGTGGTAGAGCGCTTGCCTTGCATGCCTGAGGCCCTGGGTTCAATTCCTCAGCACCACATAAGCAAAAAGAAAAAAAGCCGGAAGTGGCACTGTGGCTCAAAGTGGTAGAGCGCTAGCCTTGAGCTGAAGAGCTGAGGGACAGTGTCCAGGACCAGAGTTCAGGCCCCACAACCAGACCCAAAAAAAAGACACACAAGTCTCATGAATTTGGGAGTTAGAGTCATATGAAGTTGGCTGGAGTTGACCTTCCTCCAACACAAAAAAATGAGAATGACCAACACCTTCAAATAAAACACCAATGGATTAGAGGCATTCCCTTCAGATTGATAAAAATTAAAAGTCTGACAACACAAACATTAATGAGAACATGGCACGGGAGTTTTTGTTCACTAATGGGTGGGTAAACTAGCTAACGCCCTGTGGAAAATAATTTGCTACTGTCTTGTAACTTGAAGAGGTACTTACTGTGTGATCCGGCCATTTTCTTCCTAGATACGGAATAAGAGCCAATAGAAACACATTCATAGCACATTGTAAAATACAGAAAAGACACTGGGTTTCTCAGGGTGCATAAACATGAAAACAATCCAGGGGTCAATGGCTCACCCTGAAACAAGATATTTAGGAAGCTGAGATGGAGATTTCAGTTCAAGTGAGAAGAATTCAAAAGATACCTTCTTGATAAAGAGATGGACAGTTGCTATCCTAGCAACACTGAAGGCTTTATGTAGGTGGATAGTGCCAGCAAGAAAAGAAGAAAGATGGAAGGATTTGGTTTCTGTTTACACTATTGTTGTAGTTTTGTCGTTTTATAGGCAATATGATTATGAAAAGATCCAAAGAAATGTATACATTACTAGAGAATTAACAAGACTGGAGAATAAAAGTTCAATATAAAAATGTACCTTATTTTAAAACAAGAACAAATGGAAAATGAAACATTTTTAGTATATATTTTTATTGTAAAGCTGCTGTACAGAGGGGTTACAGTTACAAGAGTAAGGTAAAGAGTACATTTCCTCTTAAGCATTGTTACCCCCTCCTTTGTTTTTCCCCTACCACCCCTTCCTTCCCCAACTCTTCCCTTGCCCCCCCCCCGCAAGTTGTAAAGTTCATTTTCAACATAGTGTCTTGTACATCTCATTGTTACAATGGGTCAACCTCTATCCTTGTTTAAACATTTTGTTATTTCCCTTCCCCTCCCCAAACCAGAAAAATGTATATACAAGACACAGGGTACTGGAATCAAATACAGTGAAAACAGGGTTTATACCATGGGGGAAGAACATACAAAAGAGAAAAAAGAAATCACATAGTACATTATAAGTACTTTAAAAACAACAACAACAAAGAAAAACCTTCTTGTGTCCCTACTTTGAGGTTCATTTCACTGATGGATATAGCTTTGACCTTTTCTACTTGTCTGATAACATTATCCTAGACGTATACTAGTTATTGCAAATAAGGGAAACCATGGGACCTATGTTCCTTTGGGCCTGGTTTACTTCACTTAGTGTTTGTCATTTCCTGACAAATAGGTAGTGTCATTCTTTCAGATGGAGGCATAAAATTCATATATATTCACATTTTCTTGATCCATACAACTACTGAGGGGCATCTGGGTTGGTTCCATATCTTAGCTATGGTGAATAATGCTGCAATAAACATAGTTGTGCTGGTAGCCTTAGTATGGCCTTGTTTGTGATCATTTGGGAATATGCCTACAAGTGGGATTGCTGGGTCATAGGGGAGCTCTATGGAGGAACCTCCATACTGCTTTCCAAAATGATTGAACAAGTTTACACTCCTACCAACAATGCTGTGGGTTCCCTTTTGGCTACATCCCCTCCAGTATCTGTTATTACTAGGGTTCTTGATTAAAGTCATTCTAACTGGGGTGAGGTGGAATCTCAATGTTGTATTGATTTGCATTTCTTTTTGAGGGGGGGTGTAGGGGGTCCGGTCATGGGGCTTGAACTCTGGGCCTGGGAGCTGTCCCTCAGCTCTTCAGCTCAAGGTTAACACTCTACCACTTGAGCCACAGTGCCACTTCTGGCTTTTTTCTTTTTGCTTATGTGGTGCTGAGGAATTGAACCCAGGGCCTCATACATGCAAGGCCAGCTCTCTACCACTGAGCCACCTTCCCAGCCCCATGATTTGCATTTCTTTTATGGCCAGAGAAGTTGAGCATTTCTTCATGTGTCTATTGGTTATTCTTATTTCCTCTTCAGAGAAGTCTCTCTTTAAGTCTTTAGCCCACTTATTAATCAGGCGATTGTTTCTTTAATGATTTGTTTTTAGGGGATTTAGTTTTTTGAGTTCTAAGTATATTTTAGATATGAGGCCCTTGTCTGTTGTATAGCTAGTGAAGATCTTCTCTCAATCCATGGGCTTTCTATTGATCTTGCTAGCTCTACAGTTTCATGCAATCTCATTTATCTAACCTTTCATTGACTTGTTGTGTTTCTGGGTCTTTATTCAGAAAATTTCAGCCTGTGCCAAGGAGCCCTAGAGTTTCTCCTATTCTTTCCTGTAATGTTTTCAGGATGTCAGCTTTGACTTTGAGGTCTTTGATCCATTTGGAGTTGATTCTGGTGCAGGGTGATATATAAGGACCTAGCTTTAGTTTTCTACAGGTGTTTAATCAATTTTGCTAGCACCATTTACTGAAGAGGCTGACTTCCTTCCATTCTATTTTTTTAGCTTCCTTATCGAAGATTAGGCAGCTATAGGTCTGTGGGTCCATTTCTTTCAGTTCTATTCCATTGGTCTTCAGGCCTTTCTTGTGCCAGTATTAAGCTATTTTAATTATTATGGCTTTATAGTAGAGTTTGAAATTTGATATTGATATTCCTACAGTATTGTTCTTTCTGCTAAGGATTTTTGGGGTCTTTTATTGTTCCATATGAATTTATGGGTTGCTTATTCTATTTTCTTGAAGAATGAGGTTGGGATATTGACAGGTATAGCATATTAAATTCATAGATAGCCTTGGGAAGTATTGCTCCAGGAGCATGGGAGGCTTTTCCACTTTCTTAGTTCTGCTTTAATTTCCTTTCGTACATTTTTAAAGTTTGCATCATAGAGGTCCTTCACTTCTTTTGTTAAGTTAACTCCTAGGTATTTTATTTTTGTGGGGCTATTACAAAAGGGGTTGCATTTCTAATTTCAGCTTCACTCTTCTTGCTATTGGCATACAGGAAAGCCATTGATTTCTGAGGGTTAACTTTATACCCTGCTACTTTGCCAAAGTTTCAGATAAGCTCAAGTAACTTGGGAGTGGGGTCTATGGGGTTATTTAAATACAAGATCATGTCATCTGCAAAGAGGGAGAGTTTACTTCATCTTTCCCTATTTGGATCCCCATTGTGTTTGCATCTTGTCTTATTGCTCTAGCTAGGCATTCTAGTACTAAATTGAAGAGAAGTGGAGAGAGTGGACATTCTTGTCCCATTCCTGAGTTTAGAGGAAATGGCTTTATGTTTTCACCATTAAGTATAATGCTGGCTGTAGGTTTGACATATACAGCCTTTATTATATTGAGGAATGTTCCATGGATTCCTAGTTTTTCCAGAGCTTTCATCATAAAGGGGTGTTGGATCTTGTCAAATGCTTTTTCTGCGTCTATTGAGATAACCATGTGGTTGTTATACTTGCTTTTGTTGATAAGATGAATTATATTAATTGATTTTCATACATTGAACCAAGCTTTGCATCCCTGAAATGAATCCTGTTTGATCCTAGTTATGATTTCTTTGATGAGTTGTTGAAGTCAATTGGCCAGAATTTGGTTCAGAAGTTTTGCATCGATGTTCAGCAAAGAAATAGGTCTATAGTTCTCTTTCTTTGATGAATCCCTGCCTGGTTTTGGGATGAAGGTTATGATGGCTTCATAGAAAGAGTTCAGTAATGAACTTTCTCTTTCAATTTCATTGAAGAGTTGGAGGAGTATTGGTGTGAGTTCTGCTTTGAAGGCCTGTAGAATTCAGCTGTAAATCCATCTGGTCTTGGCTTTTCTTGGGTGGGAGGGCTCTTGTTGGTATTTCTATTTTGATGCTTAATAAGGGTCTGTTAAATTGGTTTAAATCATCTTGGTTTAGTTTGGGCATATCAATATTTGCTAGAAATTCATCCATTTCTTCCAGGTTCTCAAAAGTTTGAGAAGTATTCCCTTATAATATTCTGGATCTTAGTGGTTTCTGTGGTGATGTTTCCATTATCATCTATGAGTTTGTTTATTTGGGTGTATTCTCTTCTTTTTCTGATAATATTTGCTAAGGGTCTGTCAATTTTGTTAATTTTTTCGAAGAACCACCTATTTGTTTTGTTGATTCTTTCTATTTTTTTGGACTCAAATTCATTTAATTCTAATTTAGTTTTAATTATGCATTTTCATCTACTGGATTGGGGGTTAACTTGCTGGTCTTTTTCAAGGAGGTTCAGATGTCTCATTAAATTGTTGGTTTCAGATTTCTCTAGTTTGTTGATGTTGGAACTCAGAGCTATAAACTTGCCTCTAAGTACTGCTTTGCTGTGTCCCAGAGGAGCTGGTAATTTGTGTGTTCATTTTTGTTAAATATCATGAACATTTGAATTTCCTTTCTAATCTCTTCCATGACCCACTGGTGATTCAACAGTGTGTTGTTCAGTCTCCATGTGTTACAGGACTTTCTTTGGTGGCTTTTGGTGTTGAGTTCTAATTTTATTCCCTTGTGGTCTAAGAGAATGCAGGGCATAACTTCAAGGTTTCTGAATTCGGACAAGTTTGCTTTGTGACCTAAAATGTAATCTATTTTGAAAAACAATCTGTGTGCTGGTGAGAAAAATGTGTATTCTGATGCTGCTGGGTAAAATATTCAGGGATATCTGTTAAATCTAGTTAATCTAGGCAGTGTTTAGATCTGTGGTTTCTCTGCTGAGTTTTTGCCAAGTTGATCTATCTAGTGGGAATAGTGGTGTGTTAGTCTCCAACAAGTAATGTCTTTGGACCTATGTGAAATTTGAGGGCAAGTAGTGTTTCTTGGATAAATGTGGGTGCTCCATTGTTTGGAAAATAGATATTTAGAATTGTAATATCCTCCTGAAGGAGAGATCCATTAGTTAGTATGTAGTGACCTTCATTATCTCTTCTCAACAATTTTAATTTGAAGTATATTTTATCTGATATTAGGATTGCAACTCCTGCCTGTTTAGGGGGGCTTTTCATTTTGTAGATTTTATTCCAGCCTTTCACTTTCAGAATATGTTTGTTTTATGGGCAAGATGTGACACTTGAAAGCAGCAGATAGAAGGATCTTGCTTTTTAGTCCAACTACACAGTCTATGTCGCTTAATTGGAGAGTTTAGTCCATTAATGTTGTGAGTTAGGATGGAGAGGTGTTTGGGAGTTCCTGCCATATATCTACCTTCTTGGGAGCTGTGACAGCTGGATTCTTCCTAGTTTGGGTGCAGTTTTCTTGGCCTTTATTGTGGTCGTGCTGATTTTCTATGTGTAGGACATCTTTAAGTATCTTTTGTAGGGCTGGTTTGGTGGAGATTTGTTTCAGTTTTTCTATGCTATGGAAGGGTTTTATTTGACCTTGTATTATGAAGAAGAGTTTAGCTGGGTACAATATTCTTGGTTGATAGTTGTTTGTCTTTAGGGCATGGCATACATCATTTCAGGCTCTTCTTGCTTTAATTGTCTCTGCTGAGAAATCTGAGGTTATTCTAATTGGTTTCCCTTTATAGGTAACTGATCTTTTCTCCTTGACAGCTTTAAGGATCCTTTCTTTGGTCTGAATTGATCCTGTGTGGATTATAATGTGACAGTGGGATGACCTGTTCTGCTCTGGTCTATTTGGGGTTCTAAAAGCTTCTTGTATCTGAATAGGCCTATCTTTTTGCATGTTTGGGACATTCTCTGCTAGGATCCTGTTAAATAAATTTCCTAGACCATTAACTTTTGTCTCTAGGTGCTCCTCTACACCCATTATCCTCAGATTAGGCCTTCTGATGGTGTCTTCCAAATGTTAAATAGAATCTATCATATTTCTTGAATTTGTCTTGGATAGTTGTATGTTCTTTCTCTATAATATCTAGGCTGTCTTCAATCCCCGAGATTCGATCTTCTGCATTGTCTAACCGACTGTCAAGAGTTTCTACTTTGTTTTTTATTTCCTTTCCTTCTAATGGTTAGCTTTGATGGCTTCAAATTCTTTGTTGGAGCTTTGTTTTAGATCTTATATGAACTTCTTTACTTCTTTAATTTAGTGTCAGTGTTTACTCTCAAATCACTTAGTTGATTGGTTATGGTTTCCTTGGACTCCCTTTCCTTCTGACGAACTCCATTCAGCATTCCTTTTGTGGTCTCCCTGGATTCCTTCAGCTGTCTGTTTATGGATTCCATGAATGCCTCTATTGATCTTTGTTTATACTCATCTCACTCACTCAATTCCTGTATTACTCTTTGATTAGCTTCCTCATGCACATGCAATCCCTGTATTTCTCTTTGACTGTTCTCAGCCTGCTCACGTAATTCCTGTATTAATCTTTGAGTACCTTCCTCATGCTCATGAGATTCCTGTAGTAATTTTTGGTTAGCCTCAACATGCTCGTGAGGTTCCTGTATTAATCTTTGGTTTGCCTTGTCTTGTTCCCTATCACTCACACTGAGTCCTTTGCAGGTTTTCAACTTTTTCATTCACCATTTTTTCCAATAGTGTTTGTAGACCTTTTTGTGAACTATCCTCTGGATTATTCATTAACTGTTCTGTCACGTGATTATCCTGAGTAGGAGCTGAGATACACAGACTTGTCATTTCTCTTGTGTTTCTCCAGCTTGTTCTGCCAATTTGGTATGAAAGTAACACCAATTTTGTGCTAGAACACAAACATCAACCAGAGTCTTGTAGTTGCACAGTCAAAATAGCTACAGATACACTTTAGTTCAACAGATACAATCTATTCAACATCAAACAACTATGGATTAATGGGCTAAGAACATCCAAGAGGGATTCAGCAAACCAGAAATTATTAGGGTTAGGGAGAATTGTGGGGAAAAATTGGATTAGAGGGATGTGGAGAGGTAAAAGGAGAATGAATTTAACCAAGTCCTAATCTCAGAGAGGGAAAAGGATAAGACAGAATGATAGGAGAGAGATGGAAAAAAAAACAAGAAAAAAGTGGAAAAACAAAAATTTAAATTTAAAAAAATGAAAGACTTAAAAATTATGTTAGTATAAAGAAATGATATAGAGAGAAGAAAAGGATAGGATGAGATGAGGGGAAAGATACAAAGGAAAAATGAAAAAATAAAAATTCTTAAAATTGGAATACTTGAAAGTTATATAGGTATAAAGAAATAATACTTCTATTAAAGAAGTTAAGCCTAAGATGTTGTGAATTGAGTAATAAGTTTCTGGATTAAGTATGTACACAATGAAGGATACTGTCTAATAATCAATGACGGGTATATATCTGGGGATGAGCAGAACAGTAATTAAGTCATGCAAAAAAAGAAAGAAAGAGAAAAGAAAAAAAGTAAAAGAAAAAGAAGAAAAAGACCAAAAGGTCAAAAGAGATTTAAGAGAAAAAAAAAGCACACACACACATACACTCCTAAAATAAAAATTATGAAAAAAGAGAAAAATAATAGAAAACAATTAAATAATAATAATAATAAATGGATAGAAAAAAAGAGTTCTTTGATTTTTTTTCTTTTTGGGGGGAGGGGAGGAAGATCTTGTATGTCCCCTGTGTCCATAACCAGTCTCTTGATGGAGTCTCTGGTCTGCTTGTGGTGTTTGGTTTTCTTGTGGCTTGATTGGTTTCTTAAGTTGGTTTGTTTGAGCAAGCAGACAGCTCTGCCTTACCCAGGACTTTGTGATCCTCCTCCCAGGCCAGTTCAGTGGGAGGGAGATCTGCTCTGACTATCACAAAAGAGGGAGATGGCAGTTTCCTATAGTTTGGAGATGTTGTGATGAGGCTACGTTCTGGTTAGGGCTGAGGACTTGCAGCAAACAGTAGCTTTTCCCTGAGAGGCTAGCTCCTGAGACACTCACAGAACCCAGCCTGGAGGCTCAGGGTTTATGTTTACTGAGTTTCAATTGTTTGTCTACGCTGCTATAGGGAGGGGCAGCCTCTGTTTACCCAGTGAAGAAATCACTTCTCCAGGGGTGGAGCTTCCTCTGCTTGGGCAGGGTGACTTTCCCCTGGGTGGAGCTGAGCCTGGCAGTTCAGCTCAGGTTCCTGTGACCTGCTAATGGCTCCAATTGATTCCTTCCAAGGCTTGGGTTGGAGCTAGCTGCTCATTATCAAAGATGGTGATCTTCTCCGGTGGTGAGGGAAGAGCTGCTGTCTTCCTACTGCAGCTCCCTGAGAAGGAGTGAAGAAGTCAGTTTTCTACTCACACCAGACTCTTGATTCCTGGGCTATCCCTGGTCTTGATCAGCAGGATGAAGATTTCTGCTCCTTGTCAGTTCTTGCTGGTAATGAGTAAGATCTGCTCACATGCTGCATCTGGCACCTTTGTCCCAGACTTTCTCTGTTGGTATGACAGCCACAGCCACTGCTGCAGCAGCCAGTCACTGCTGCAGCAGCCGCTGCTACCGGCAAGTGCTCAGATCTGTCTCTTTGACCAAGCTGCCTGGATTTTCCCTCTCTGGCCAAACTCTTTGTACTGTGATGGCACACTTGGTGAGATTCTCTAGTCTAGGACTGTTCACTAGAACACTAAAACTGCTTTTCTAGTCTAGGACTGTTCACTAGAACACTAAAACTGCTTTCTATGCAAAAGCTTGTTTAGCCTCTAGCTTCTCCTCTGCCATCTTCTTCCAGTCTTAGAAAAAGTTTTATTGAAAGAGTATTGGAAAGTTAATTAGGATGATTCCTGTAATTATTATGTTTACATGCATAGATGACCTTACTTTGTGTATAGAACTAGACAGGTTAGCTCTGATAGAGTAGTAGTACAATGTGGAGAGAAAAGAGTGGAAGGGGAAAAAAATCTAAATTAGGAAATTGAAAAGTGGAAAAACTAAATAATAGCGAAAATAGAAGATTTAAGTAAAATAGCATATCCTGAAAACAAAACAAAAAATAACTCAAAGAAACAAAAACAAACAACAATCAAACATTTTTTAAAAAAACTAAAAAAATCTAAAGAGTATGTTTTGGGGCTTGTTTTGGGGGAGCTTGAGTCTCCACGTAGTCCTCCAAGCCGATTCTTGATAAAACCTTGTATGCCTTGCAACAGTCTGCTTTCCTTGTGACTTTGTTGAATCCAGAAAGCCTTTTGACAAGGGAAGGTGACTGCTACTTAGAATCACACTCTCAGGCCTGATGGCAGGGAGTTGGGGGGATTGGAATTTGTAATCTGCTATCACAGGCATGGAGCTGTGTTCCCAGCTTTCCCAAGTAGCCACAGGAAGTTTAGGAACAGAGCTCAGATCTGTGTTCACTTCTGATGTGAGCCCTCCCTTTGGGGCAGGGGCTTGGGTCAGAGGGTTTGGGGACCCCACAGAGAATTGTCACCCCCAAGGAGTGGAGCCAATTGGATTACTCAAAAGATCTGTAGCTGGTGGTGCACTGGACCACAGAGTCTGTGTTTTGGCAGGATGGTGTTGGCAGGTTCTCAGTGGGAGGGTCTGGGCATTGGCAGGACCAGGGTGGGTGGGTGGTGTCTGCAGCAGCTGAAGGGTCTCACTCTGCAGAGTGGGGACTTGGGGCATTGAGAGGACCGAGTGGAGCTAGGGATGGTGGGCTGTCGTGGACTGGGCCGCAGTGGCGGTGGTGAGCAGCCTTGGGGGTGGGAAAAAAGGAGTAGGTAACAATGTTGGACAAGAAATGTGATCATTACCTTAGTTATGTAACTGTAACCTCTCTGTACAACACCTTTAAAACAAAATTAAATTAAATTAAAAGGACAAAAATAACACTCAAAAAAGTTAAATAGGTTGAAATGAATTTAAAACATATGTACAAGATTCCTACACTAAGATTAACATAAGATGCAAAAAATTAAAACTCATCATTAGTGGTGTATGTCTATAATCCTAGTAACTCAGGAGGCAGAAATCTGAGGATCACAGTTTGAAACCAGCCCAGGCAGAAACACCTGTGAGATTCTTAGCTCTAATTAACCATTAAAAAAACAGAAGTGAACCTGTCACTCAAGTGGTAGGGCACTAGCCTCAAGCAAATAAGCTCAGGGACAGTGCCCAGGCCCTAAGTTCAAGCTCAGGACTGGCAAAGAAAGAAAGAAAGAGAGAGAGAGAGAAAGAGAGAGAGAAAGAGAGAGAGAAAGAAAGAGAAAGAAAGAGAGAAAGAAAGAGAGAAAGAAAGAAAGAAAGAAAGAAAGAAAAAAAGAAAGAAAGAAAGAAAGAAAGAAAGAGAGAAAGAAAGAAAGACAGAAAGAAAGAGAGAAAGAAAGAAAGGAAGAAAGAAAGAAAGAAAGAATTGAATAAATGGAAAGACATTCTAGGCTCACAAATTGGAAAATGATTGTATTGATGCCAATTCTCATCCAACTGATCTGTAGATTCAAAGAAATCCCTCTCAAAATGTCAGCAGGATTTGTTGTTGAAACTGATAAGCTGATTCTAAATATTATGTAGAAATACAAATGACCAAGGATAGCCAAAGCAGTCTCAAAAGAAAATGAAGTTGGAGGATCTATGGTACTTGATCTTGAGGCAATATGAAATCTCTATTATGAAGACTGGTATTAGTTTAAGGATAGACGAGATCAAAGTAACAGAAAAGAAAGTCCAGAAATAGACCCATACATAATTTGACATGTGATTTTTTTATACAGATACAAATGTATCCAGCAAAGAATAATCCTTTAACCATATGGTGTTGAAACAACTGGCTAGCAAGTTGGAAAATAAATTATCCCTGGCTTTTATCTCACACCATCCAGAAGGCTTAATTCAAGATGGGCCAAAGACCCTAAAAAGAGAAACTAAAACTAAAAACATTCTAAAAGGAAAAAAAAACAAAACAGGATATTTTCACAATCTTGGAATTTATTACAAAAGTCACAAAATTTGCTATAAATTAAAAGACAGATCAGTTAGACTTTCTTTCATTAGATAACACTGTTATAAATATAGAAGAAAAGGCCACATATTTATCTGTGATACAATAATTGAACTACATATACCATACAGAAGTCTTCTATCCAGCCTATATAAGGAACTACAACTTGTTACAGCTCAGATCTGGAATGTCTCCCAAAGACTCCCTTGCCTTGTGTTCTTGGGAGATGTGGAATTTTTGAGAGGTGGGGCCTAGTGGGAGGTCTTTAGGTCACTGAGTGTGTGTCGTTGAAGGGAATAGTAGGATCATAGCCCCTTCCTCCTCTGTGCATTTTGGTGGCAAGGTTTTGCTTCACTAAATGTGCTGCCTCCCAAAAGGCCTGAAACCAACCTAGCCAACCTATTCTTGACACCTCACCCTCCCCGACCATACATATTCTCCCACCAATTCATCTCAGAGAACATAAACAAGAAAGAGTTTGGGAGGAATGTCTTTTTTATTTCCCATGAATGAGAATATCATTGCCTTTTTAAGACATTTTAGGAATTTTAATCCAATGGCAAAAAAAATCATTATTTTCTCAAATTTAATTAATTTACTAAACTCCTCATGGTTCATTGGATTCAATCCTGTATCTGTGATCTTTCTGGGTCCATTACACTCATGGGATTCGACTTCATCTCTTCTAACTCATAAAAATCTCATCAAAATGGAAATAAAATGCAATTTTGAACTTTCTAATGAAAGTGCTTGTCTTGGCTCCCCAGCTCTCTGGAATTAATAGCCCTTCTCCCCCACCCTTTCTGTCAAGAACACTTTAGTTCTGTGCCAACAGGAGGAAAAAGAAGATGCCAACATCATGCACAATTCCTGTAACCCTGGCCGTTCCAGCTCCCACATCACACAGGAGGGTCAGGGGGAGATCACTGCCTATCTGTCCACAAACCCACTGACAATTATGGCTGTTTCTTAGGGTTACAGGTCCCCTAGAGATTTTGTATTTTTTAATAAAAAGAAGGGAAGTACCATTTCAAGTAAGGCAAAGAGGAACCAATTTTCGGTTGGCCCTGGCACAGAAGTGAGAATAACAGGCTAGGTATCCAGGGTTGCACCCAAGTCATCTCTGCCTGCTCCTTCCACCAGACACACCCTGCCCTCCTGGGCTCAACCCTCAGAGGCCTCGGACACTTATCATGGCACTGGATGGAAATAGAAATATCATTGTCTCCATGACCAAATTGAGGGTGTAAGAAGGTATGTAATAGCTTGCCTATGCTCACATAGCTGGCAGAAAGTGGAGCAGGATTAGTACAAAGCACCACAGGGCCAACCTACATGATGCTGAAAGCTTGCTCCAGGCCAGCCTGGACTGAAAGATATCTGGCTATGATCTTGTCTAGACTCCACAGCTTTCAAAGAGTAAAGTCAGTTATCAGGCTCAGTTAAAGAAGAGAGGAGCTCCAGAGAGTATCTGACCTGACCTGTCCTACTGAAAGGTCTGTCCCCAACCTCAAAGCCCATTTTGCTTCCCCTTTACCACCCTACATTTGACCCCTAACTAAAGTACAAATTGATGCTCTTCTCTCTGAACATACATAAGAGACTGGAATTTTTCAAATTGAACTTCTATTTAATCTGGGTGCCTCTGAGTATATCCAAACTGCTCTAGTCAAGGAAGTGTCTAGGGGCATATTTGGTTTTTCCAATTAATGTTTCCCCATCTAATCTCTGAATCTTGGATCCTGCCTCAGTTCCCACATATTAAGGGAGCAAAGATGGTTGTTCCAATTGGTCCCCAGTATCTCTCAGCCCCTGTGATGATACACAAGAATATTTATAAGGATTTTAGCTCTCTGCTCCTCCTGAGAAACACTATTCTTCCTCCTAAAGCAATTAGGTTAGGCCAGAGGACGTGTTCTAATCAAAAAAGAAAAAAACGTGAGATAAAATGATGTGTCTCACTTTGGGGAAGAAACATTAAGAAGTATACAATTCACCATATTTCTTGCTATCTAGCACAGTCTGATGGTTAGTCATAATTGTTAACTTCATTGGCTTGAGAAAAATCTAGGGGATCAATAAAGCATGCCTCTGGGTTTGTCTGTGATAATGTTTCCAGAGACACATGTCAGGAAGGCTCTACCTTAGTGAATAGAGTGATATGTTAATAGCTTCATAATATGATGGTGTATTGGGAGGTAGTAAAAGGTAAAAGGTAGAGCCTAGTTGAAGGAAGCAAGTCACGGGGGATGTGTCTTTGAGGGCTATGGTTTACCTGGACTCTGCCTGTATCCTTCTTCCTCCTCTGCTTCCTGGCCATTATGATATGAGTTGATCAGCAACCACCATGTTTTCCCCTCCATAATGGACTCACGCTTCTGAATCAATGAGCCAAAATAAGTAATTCCTTCCTTTAAATGTTCTCAGATATTTGATCACAGGAATACAAAAGTAACTAACACGAAAATCAATAATGTGGGTGGAGTCATTGCTACAGTGTCATTCAGAAGCTTTTTGGAAGTGATTCATTCTGGGCAGAAAACTGAAAAGTTTGGAGAGAGGGGCTATAGAAGCCCTAGAATATGTAAGCTTAGGTTAATAGGTGATTCTGGTAAGAGCTCAGAAGACCAGATTGCTAGTAGGAATTCAAGCAGTGAAAGCCAAGCTTATGAGGTTTCAGATTGGGAAATGGGAACCCTATCAGGAATTAGACAAGGAGTCAGTCAGTTCTATTCTGGAAAAATAATTATCTATATTTTGTCCTTGCCCTGAAACTTGCCATGAGGATGAGATTAAAGGTGATAGACTAATTAATCTGTCAGGAAACCACAATTCCACTTGACCATGATTATTGCTAGTTGCTTTGAGGCAAATTTACAGTGATAATCAGGAGCACAAAAGGCAGAGCAGAATGACTTGATAAACATACTGTCTGGCCAGAAAAAGGGTGCACTGAAATTTGTGGACAAAGAGAATGATAATAGTGTCATTAAAAAGAAGCAAAGCACTTCAGAGCAGGACAATAGGAAAGCCTTGGGAACATTTTGTGAAATTGGCCAGACCCCACCCATCACAGAATCCAAGGTGTAAAATTATAAGCTTATTTGGGAGATATTCCCATGAGTAGATAGCATCTCTGGGGCACCCAGCTAGAAAAAGGCCTACCCAAAAGAGTATTTCCCCATTGTTAGCCATCCAAAACTCAGTGGCCCATGAAGCCTTTGTCCAAGGAGGCCTGGTAACTGCTTGAGCTGACACCAAACATTTTATTATCCATATGATGCTAGTCAGTGTAGGCACATGGAAAGTAAGAGTTAGGGGTCATGGAAGCTTCCACACAGATTTCACAGGAAAGCCTAGGAGACAGGAGAGTGTGGAGCAGGGGTAGAATTCCCGCAGGTAGCCCCTGAGGTGTGCATGCATGAGGTTGTTGGGGTGACAAATATGCTACCTTAAGACTCTCCCCCAAGATGTGGAGGTTCTAGGAGCCTGGAAATCCAGCCGAGGAAAGCAGCAGTCAGTAAACATAGCCAGTCCAAGATAGAGACCATATGGGCTGCAAGCACAAAGCCATGGAATGGTGTTGCTCAAGTCTACTGAATGTCACAGCACAATACCACATGCCCAGACACTTGACATTGAGCTATGGGATTTAATGTGTTCCCTGAAGGGTTTCAGGTTTGCTTTGGTCCCATTCCTCTTTTCTATACCCCATTCCTGCCCATTGGAATTAGAATACTTACTCTGTGTCATTATATCTTAAAATTACATAACTTGTTAATTATGTGTATTGTTGTTTGTTTTTTCTCAGGGTTAGCATTCTCCTACTTGAGCCACAGCTCCACTTCCAACTTTTTGGGTGGTTAAAGATAAAAGTCTCCCAGATTTTCCTGCCCAGGCTGGCTTCAAACCACAATCAGATCTCAGCCTCCTGAGTAGCTAGGATTACAGGTGTGAGCCACCAGCACCAAGCTGTTTTTCCATTTTATTTAAGGGTTTTCCTAAAGTCTCAGAAAAGATTTTGGTCTTAGGCTTTTGAACAATAATGAAACTGTTAAGGCCAGGCTGACTCTTAAAGTTGAACTGAATTATTTCACATTCTGAGATGGACTCAAGCCTTTTATTTATTTTTTCAGGCCTTTGAGAAGCCAAGAGTTGAATACAGTCATTTAAAATAATGTATTTGGATGTCACATTGACAATGGGTAGATTTGCAATGGCAATCATAATTTTAAACATTTTTTAGGGAATTAGTAAAAGACACCTCTGAAGATCTGTGTGATAATCAAAGACAATTAGATACTGAGGGCTCTGACCTAATAAATTAATTACTCCCTTGGCGGATTCCTACTGTGATGGCCTCATTGAGAAGTGGTAAAAGGTGCAGATGGTCACTGGGGATATATCCTTAAGGGATACATCTTGCTTTGGCCTCTTTGTGTATTTCTTCTTTCTGCTTCCTCTCCACTATGAGGGAAACAGCCTCTGCCACATACCCTCACTGCCATAATGTTCTGCCTCACAACAGGCCCAAAAACACAAAGCCAGGTGACCCTGGAGTGAATCCTCTGAAGTCACAGCCCAAAAGATCTTTTCTCCTTTTAAGTTGCTTATGGCAGATGTTTCATCACAAAGATGCAAAAGTAATGAATACATTCAGTGATGGTGCCAGCTTGCTGTCTTGCTGACAAAATACCTGAGCTAATCAACTTACAATTTCCGAGGTTTCAACTTACAATTGTTTTACAGTCTTGTTTTGGTCCTGTGGTGGCACAGTATATCACAGCAGGACTGTGTAGAAGAGAAGGAAGCTGAGAAACAATGAATGGGAAAAGAGAGACCAAGATCCCAATATCTTCCTTAAGGCCATACCCCCAATGACCCAACTTCCTTTTTCTAAGCCCCCTCCTCCTAAAGGTCTCACTGTGATCCAATAATGCCACAGGTTGGGAGCCAAGTATTTAACACGTTGGCCTTTGGGGAGCATTCCAGATCCAAACTATAGCAGTGATGGAGGACTGGTACTTAGACAGCATCTTCATTGTCCTGAGTCCCTGAACATGTATAAATGTGGAGGCCCTTCATTAAAAGGGTGTTAAATTCTTCCCATGTATATTCCCAGAGAGTCATGTGGGTGACTTTTTGCAGCACAACCTAGCCACAAACATGTAATATATATATATATATATATATATATAGTACTCTAACAATTTACATACACACACCCTACAACCTTACCTATACGTGCGCGCACACACACACACACACATACACACTCCTACAACCCCTGCATACATATGCCCCTATAGCCATACATATACTAATACCTACAGTCCCCCTGCCCCTGCCATGCATACTCATACTCCTATAACCACACACACAATTTACTGCTTTCCATTCCCACCCTGGGAAGGAATGTGTTTTAAGCATCAGCAAGATCCCGGCTCTGTGCTTGTCTTCAGGGAGCAAAAATGAGACAGCGGGATCCCTGCATCAACAAAATATGCACCTGAAAAACAGCTATGCAATTATACATGTAAAGCTCCCTCCTTTAACTTTTTCAGAATCTGTCTTCCAAAGCTTGTGTGAAACTACCTCACCGACATTTTGAGCGAGGCAGACATAATTCCACAAGTCTCACCACTCCTTTATTCAGTCATCTCACTGTTCACTCTTTCTCAAACATCTCGTAACCATTTTCAGGGTTTCTCTAGGTCTTCATCAGGCCCCATCTCAGAGAGCTTTTGTCAGGAAGATTCTTGTCTGGGACTGAGGCAATGTGGAATGATGGATTCTATCACCAGATGAGGGGCCATGTCTGTGGCTGTTCCTGGGAAACAAGATCAGCACCCAGTGGAGTAAGTACCAGGTTAGGCAGTGTCTGGGGAATAAATGAGTGCTCATAGATGAAAACTGGGCTCTGTACTGGCCAGGCACTGGAAGAGGCAAAGCAAAGGGGTTAGAGCAACTTCCTTAGGAAGCTAGGTGGGCTAGCCAGACCCTAAGTACACAGCCAGGACAAGGGCTAAAGGTGAGACCTGAAGATGGGCAAGGCAAGATGGTGGCCTGGGCACCCTCCTCATACAATCTATTGCAGCTTTACAATATGGGAGCTTTTTATTCTCCAGTCTTAGAGCTTGAACTCAGGGCTTGGGCACTGTCTCTGTGCTTTTTTGCTTAAAGCTAATACTCTACCACTTGAGCTTTACTTCAAGTGTTTGGGGCAGTTAATTGCAGATAAGAGTCCCACATACTTTCCAGCTGGCTTTCAATACATGATCCTCTGATTTTAGCCTGCTAAGTAGCTAGGATCACAGGCATGAGCCTAACTTGTGGAGATTTTCAAAGATTCTGTCTTTAAACATCAGAGAACAAGTTAGTGATCTTGTGTTGGACAGTTATACCATCTAGTTTGCACGGAAAGACTTGTGTGAAAAGATAAGCCACTGTCCAGAGAATGCTTTAGAGAAAATTGATGAGAGATGGTCCAGGCAAAAGGGGTACAAGAAGTAGAAGAGAAGATAGATACAGTGGACATTTCAAAGTCAAGGTATGGAAGAGCTGCCACCTCACTGATGCTTTTAAAACACTTTTACTTGTGACCTCCCTCCATCCTCAAGATGTGTAAGAGCTTATTTATAACCCTTTCTGCATCTGAGGAACCTGAAACTCCAGTGGTCACAGGCATACTGGTAGAGCCCAGAGCAGAGCAGCAAGGAAAACTACATGGTCATTGTTCCTCATTTCTATGCATGGGATGAAGAAAGTGGCTGAGTTCCAACTACCTGCACATCTTCCACATATTTGGGTCTCAAGTCTTCTGCACCCATAGCAGGTCTCATTCATGTGCTACTCACTGACTGATGTGGAAGCTCCACATAGTCTGATTGTACATTTGAATTGGGTGCATTCTATGCTCCAAATGTGAATATTAAAATCTACACTTATAAGCTGGGCACTGTTGGTTCACACCTATAATCTTAGCTACTCAGGAGACTGAGCTCTGAGGACTGCAATTCGAAGCCAGCCCAAGTAGGAAAGTCTGTGAAACTCTTATCTGCAATTAACCACCAAAAAACTAAGCTGTGGCTTAAAATGATATAGCACTAGCCTTGAGTAAAAAAGCTTAGAGACAATGTCCAGGCCCTGAATTTAAGCACTATGACGGAGGGGAAAAAAATCCAGGCTTACATTACTAGTGAAGAGTAAATGAAAGAATATCACTCACATCCATTCAGAAGATCATTGTCAAAAGCAGAAAATAATAAGTAGTGGTGAGAATGTGGAAAGACTAAAACCCGTATGCACTGTTGAATGAAATGTAAAATGATGGAGCCACTATGGAAAATAGTATGGGGTGTCCTAAAACCAGCCAATCATCCACAGTCCTACTTCTAGTAAATACTCAAAGAATTGATAGCAAAATCTCAAATTGACACTTACGCTCTTATCACAGCAGCTTTATTCACAACAAGCCAAAGGAAAGCAACATAGCAGCCCATTAGCAGGTAAACAGATGAACTAAATATGGTATATACCGCATTCAGCTTTAGAAAGCAAGGAAATTCTGACACATTCTGTCACAGGAATGAACCTTAAGATTACAATGCCAAATTAAATAAGGCAGTCACAAAAGAACAAATATTGTTAACGGTTCTTCTGATATAAGGCCTCTAGAGTAGTCAACGTTTCAGAGACTGAAAATTGAACGGTGGTTTGGGGATTGGAGAATTAGACTTTAATGGATACCAACTTTCAGTTGGAGAAAATGAAAAGAATTCTGGCGATGGATTGTGTTGCTGGGGTCTGAGCTCAAGGCTTCATACTTGCTGGGAAAGTAATCCACCACTAAGAGCCCGTTTTAATCTGGTTACTTTGAGTAGTGTTTTATTTTTTGCCTGGGCCAGCCTCAGCCGTGATCCACCTATTTACATTTCCTACCATAACTGAGTGTGGTAGTGCTTGTTTATCATTGCTGGCTTTATCTGACTAAGCTATCAAAGCTAGCATTTTCTGTGGAATCTCATAAACTTCTTCCCCTTGGCTAGCCTAGAACTGTGATTCTGCCAATCTCAGTCTCTTAAGAAGCTGGGATTACAGGTAGAAGCCACTTAACTCAATCATAGTATTTTATAATAAAATACTTTAATATCCATATCTTTCACTTCCAACTGTGCAATGCTGGGAAACTAACTTTCTCTAAGCCTCAGGCCACTCATTCTAGTGTAGAGGTGCATTCCTGTTGGTATACTATTCAGGTTTCATAATGATGATGCATATAAACTTCCCTACATGTTGCCTGGCTAGGTTGAGGTACTTAGCAAGTAGGCACAGTAACCTGCCTCCTGTGTGTCCTTGGTGTGTGCAGGTTACTTATCAAGGTCACAACTGGAAGAAGCCCTGTTGAGAGCTGCCTGTTTGATATAGGTTCCCAGACAAGATTCTTTAGCTCAAAGGGAAGCAAGGCCTGGCAGAAGCAGCACCAGGTGGAAGGGAGAATGGACCTGCTAAGAAGTCAGCAGGGAGAGCAACTGCTGGGCATCAAGGTCTCAAAGGCTTATTTATCAGCTTTTCTTGTGGAGCTCTAAGGATGCTTCTGGGAGAATGTGGTCTGCCTGCCCAGTACTGCCTGTCATAGCCTAGTGTCTAAGGTTATGCTGACAATTGGGGATCCATCCATCCACATGGCAGCACTTGGAATCTTGCTGGAAAGAGCCTCCATGGACCTGCAGTACAAAATCCTCACCCACCAAGCCAAGGGCAAGCAAGGGTGAGTGACCTCTCCCTCCCATCCAGCCCAACTGTGAATGGACAGACACAAGCCAAATCCCTATTCAAATTATGGCCCACACTGCTGCACTCCATAGGACAAGTCCTGTCCCATCATCAGGAGCCTAAATGCCCTTCTCACCTCCACTGCTCCTCAGCACATACCTGCCTAGCCTGGCTTTGCCCAGGCTCAAATGATCTTAGCTGGACCATGAATGAAGGTATCTAGTCTTTGGAGACCCTCCCTTAGGCTAAGTCCTGCCTGAGCTCCAGTTCCTGATCCTCAGCCAGCTTCTTTCTTGCCCCATCCGTGGCCATAAGAATCCCCTGATACCAAACCAATTATGCCAGCACCATTTACTGAAGAGGCTGTCTTTCTTCCATTCTATTTTTTTAGCTCCATTATCAAAGATTAGATGGCTATAAGTCTGTGGGTTTACTCCTGGGTTTTTCAATTCTATTCCATTGGTCCTGAGGTTTCTTCTTGTGCCAGTACCAAGCTGTTTTGATTACTATGGCTTTGTAGTAGAGTTTGAAATTTGGTGTTGATATTCCTCCAGCACTGTTCTTTCTGTTAAGGATCAGTTTTGCTATTCAGGGTCTTTTATTGTTCCCTATGAATTTTTGGATTGCCTCTTCTATTTCCTTGAAGAATGAGGTTGGAATATTGAAACCAATTGCTGATCCCAAAGCAGTCCTGTTTTCCTCAATCTCTTCCATCTGTCCATCTCCTTCCCCAGTTGACACTTACATATCCACAAGTAACTTTCCACCTGTCACACCATTCCTGGCCTACAACCTTTGAAATTCAGAGGCTCAGCTTATGTCCCCTTGAGCAAAATGGCAAAATGGCTTTTTGCCTCACCTCATCTATTTTGTGCTCAAAGTCTGTAGATTCATAGGAGCAGTTCCCCTTAAGCCAGGACCCTCAGATCTAAATACACACAGTTATGTGCCATCTAGAGTCTACCCCTATGGCTTCTTTCAGCTGTCGGCTCAGAGGTGCTCCAAGTCTATTCCACAGTAATTTATGCTCCAATTGTTATCTTCAAGGTTGTTCCCATGTGAATGAGAGTTTGTGGGGCCAAACTTAATACTGCCTAATGATGCCCAAAGAAACCAGGACAGGAGAAAAACTCACCTGTGTGAAGAAACAGTTAGATAGCAGACATATGAGAGGAAACATATCTAACGTTTGTTATGTGTACGTATGTGTGTGCATGTGTATATGCTTGTGGTGCACGAATGTGTATGTATGTGTGTACGTGTGTGTGTGTGTGTGTGTGTGTGTGTGTGTGTGCGTTCATGGGTGATATTGGAGGACTGCATCAGGCAAGAAAATAGTTTCTCATCATGGCTTTTTAGAACCACAGAATCAAAGCTGGGATATGGAGCTGAGACACCTGTTTTTAGGGAGTGGGTTTAAGCATGATATTCAGGTTCTCTGAGCCTCTATTTTCTCATCTATAAGATGGTAATAAACATGAAACTTAGGGTTGTGCAAAGGGTTAAAAGAACTGCTAGTATGAAGACTCCATGCCCACTTGGAAGGGAGAGGCAAAGGTGCACACCATCCTCCCCACTCCATCCTTGGAGAAGGAGAACATAGGAACCATGAGGACTCCTCACCCACACAGAGAATAAGCAAAACCTGCCAGACAACTGGGCTCAATGCTGGGAAATTGTAAATGCAGTGTTATTATGGAGTGCTCCTATGTGATTTTCAGTATAATTAAGATGGATGGCTCTAATAATCCTGCAGGGCCCAATTCCGAGCCACATTAGCAGGCATTTACAGGGAGTTTTCATGCACTTTGTTTCCATGAGCATCAGAGGCCATCAAAGGGATGCATGGAAGGTGAGTTTTCAAACCAATGGCCCTAGACCAAAGCCAGTGGAGTGCTTAGATCAAAGCCCCAAGGGGACTCCTGGGCCACCTGCCCAGGAAAGCCCTTCTAACCTCTTGTCTCTGAAGAACAAAGATATTCTCTGTGCTTACTCTCAGACTCTCAGATGTGGTACTTTAGTCACCGCACAGGCAGGACCCTGCATTGTCACCCTTTCAGCCTGGCAAGACAGGACCGGTTGGGAAAGAAGACTCTGAAACCTATCCAAGTCAGAGGAAGCATCTAAAGAGGATCAAGCCCACTTTGTTCAATTGCACAGGCCTCTTCTCTCCTACAGCATAGGTCACCCATCCATCACTGGAGGCTGATATAAGCTCTGTGCTAAAGATTTGGCCAGCCCCTTCTCCCTACAATTATATGCCATCCACAGCACCAATGCCAAGCTTACTATGTACTAAGCAGTAGCCTTAGCTCTTTGTATGAATTATTTTAAATAATTCCTACTACAACTATGTCATTATGGCTACAGAGTAAGTGGTGGGCTAACAACTATGGCTGAGATTCAGACTGTCTCAGGCTCTAGACCATTTCTCATAACTGCTTCCCAGAACTGATTTCTGGGTACTAATATGTTGTTTTTTATAAAGATGAACAATCCAAACTCAACCTACCAGATAGTCATGTTCCTTCAGGACTGAGTAGTCCCCAACCCCTACCCTGAAGCAACTCTCCTCCCCAGAGCCAAGCTGCTTCCCCCAAAGATATGTTCACAGATGGTTTACCTTGAGCATAAACTGTTCCACAGGGGCTTCCTCCATCATGACTGCACAGGCAGGATGCTCAGCAGAATCTGGGCAGTTCTGCATGGTACCCCACATGGCATGTACATCTCCAGGTCGCTTTTCTCCCCACAGTGGATGTATAGATAGGCAGCACTTCCTTGAAGTCAGACCTGGTTCAGTGTCTTTCTCATTCCTTGACAGCCTTGAATAAGCCACAATACTCTCTAAGCCTTAGTTTCTGCACTTTGAAATAAAGATAGACATACCTGCTGCACAAGGTTTTGGAGATGACCAATGGTGGCTATGCCATCCATATGATAGGAACCACAAGGGGCTATGGCAGGTGGGAGTAAATGGGGGGAAATGTCCTCCTCTAAGGAAGATGGTCCTTTGCCCTCCAATGCACACCTGGGCCAGAGCCTTAGACTAAATGCTATGAGATGAAGAAATCAAGTAGGAAGGAAATTCCAGCTGCAGATGCTCATCCCTTGGGGCCTGTTGGGGGACAGGGCTTCCTCACTGCAGAAGGAGCCTTCCAGCATGGCTGCTCTAACAGAATAGGGCCTGGAGATCCCAGCCCCCAGCTCTAGATACTATTGCCTATGGAGAGGTGACAGGGGTGGGGGGAAAAGGCACCTATAAAACTTCATACCTACTCCTTCTGGGCCATGGCCTATAGTGTCCTCATGTAATGAGTCCCTCTTCAGTTCTGGCCTCTGCCTTCCTGGCTCCCAGAGATTCCCAGGTTGCAGATCAGTGGCCTCCTTCTGGACACCGGCACAGACCAGAAACTGTCTTCACTGGGCTCTAAGAACCCTTAGGGTCTTATGAATCATAGAATCATCTGAAGAGACTCACTGGTTCTAACACTTCCAAGGTTGTAGTAATCATGCAGAGAACATGGCTTAGGGAAGGACTCTAATGGCTTTATGTGGAGATTTCTAGCTATGACCTTGGCTTGCCCCTTTGTCTCAACTCTACACTCTGCACCCTTGGTGGAGCTACAGCATGATGGAGGAGGGAAAGGACAAGAACCAATGTCGTCCACTGTACCCAAGAGTTTCTTCCTTGGAGTTCCAAAAGACAAAACAATTTTCAAGCTTGGAGCTCTATGTAGGTCCAAAGCCCTTTTAAGATCCTATGAATAACCCCATCATAAAGAAGTTGGGAAAATAAAACTTCACCTATAGCAGGAGTGACTCCTGCATTTATATCCTTTGCTCACACATTTCTTGCAGATGAAGCAGAGAATTCCCCTTGCTAGGTGCCAGACATTGCCTCTTCTCCTGGGTCCTGAACAGAATCACACTTCTCAGTCACTTTGTAAGATACCATCATTTTTTTCCTCAGAGTTTTGGGCTTACCTGGTTTGTTACACACAGTTGGCACTTTACCACTTTAGCTACCTCTCCAGCTCCACTTTTTGCTGATAATTTTGGAAATGGAATCTCACAGACTTTTCTGACTTCAAAACACAATCCTCTAGATTTCAGATTCCTGAGTAGTTAAAATTAAAGGTGTAAGCCACCAGTGTCAGACATGAAGTAGTCTCTTTGAGGTTAGGAGAGGTTATTTGACCACATTTCACACTGATGAGTGGAACTGTCATCTACCACTTGTCCGTCAGAAATATTAAGTATCCATGGGGAAAACTTCCATGCCTCCTCCTCGTGGCAAAATGGCCCACAAGGACCACAAGAGAAACTGCTCCATCTTCTGGGTCTTTGGGTAGCTCAAGAAGTGGACACATACTGTCAATATATAACATGAAAGATAATTTTCCTTGTTTTTTCAAAGCTGCTGAGATTGGGCAGTGTTTGTTATCAGCCCCCCCGCACCTGTGTGTCTGACTGATACAATTACTATAAAGATCATAATGCTTGGGACTTCCAAGTATCAACAGAGGATGCTGAAAATATGTTTTACTTTGGTCAAATGACTATGGATATGATTTATTAATTTCTACACTGAAATATTTAGAACTAGGGCTGTCTTTTTAGGTATTTAATTAAAGCCTAACAGTAAAAATAAATGTAATTCAGCAATATGATCCAAGGATAAAATTTTATTTTCTGGATAAGATATAGTTTATTATGTCAAATTTAAATATTACCTTATAATCGTAAAATCCTTAAGAAGAATAAACTACTTTGAGAATGTCCTCCAAGATATCAAAACATTATAATCTTGCATTAACTAATCTTCTATGGAAGTTTTGCCACATTAAACCTTGTGCCTCATTTTATTAAGCTTTGTTGAAATCTAGCTCTATATTTTGGGAAAAAATAACAGTATTTTATTCTTAATGAATAAGAATGTACTCTTTAAACAAATATAAAATCCTTATAATGTTTGTATTTTCCTATTGTATCATTGCTTATCTGTTTATTGGAAGTATCCACTACATAAATCCATTACAAAATTTTTTAAAGATTAAGTGTGACTTAGTGGACAAAGCACCCAGTACAAAGCAGGTTCTGAAATGAAAACTGTGTTCCATTACCATTCAGAGGACAAGATTCCTCAGGCCACAGAAAGGAAATCATACACTCTAGAAGGAAGGGTGCATGCTTATGAACACTGAGAGGCATGTAATTGGGAAATATTTTTATCATGGCAATTGGAGCTCAGGAGGTTGTAAGAAGACGCAGGTACTAGGAATAGAGTCTGAAGAAGGGTGGGAAGAAGCATGGAGCCCCATGCAGTGGAAAGTATACATCCAAGACTGATTCATGCACACATGCGCACGCGCGCGCGCACACACACACACACACACACACACACACACACACACACACACACACATACATGTACTTGCAAGTATAGAAACTACATGGTGTTTCAGCTTCCAGATTCCACTGTTGCCTGTGGCCTTGAACCTTCGGAAAAACCAAGAGGCTGGTGAGGCACCCTGCAGGCCATTCTTCTGAGTAGACCAACCCCTGCACCACCACCACCACCACCCCCCCGACACACTGTGTATACAGCCTTCCCATTGAGGGAGCTGGATTTTCACCTGTGCCTGGCACACAGAATGCAATGTATAGTACTTAGTTATCCTTGCCAGCTCCTTCTAAAGATGAGGGAAAGGACTACTGCACATCTCCATCCTAAGAGATCACTGACATTAGATTTGCTTCCACCCTTTGACACACAGGCATTCTGCTCTCAATTTGTGGCTAAATGATACGTGCCATTTCCTCTTCTTCAAAGCAATGGTTGGGGACTCAGGACCCCATAAAGGTAACTGTAAAAGCCGGTGACTCTAAGTAAGACATAAGAATCCTTTGCACCCAAAACCAAGAAGAAATGTAAAATATGGTGTGTAAGGGGCAGGAGGTGAGCTCAGCTCCACAGGGAGAGCAGAACCTTGCATGTCAGCTGCATGAGCTACATGCTCATAGCCTCACAGGGACATCCTCTGAGGGACAACCCAATTGCTGATAGCAGGGGAGACAAACCCCTGCAAAAAGAAGATGACCTCAAAAATGTTAGTGTGATGGCAACCCTATTTTTATGAGCAGACTGGTAAGAACTGAAGGAATCATCAATCAACTAGAAAGAATGTCACACATCGGTCTGAGACTAATTACCTAATTAAAAACAAAACCATGGCCTGTGATGAAGATGAAAAAGATGTGGAAATCACTCTGGGTAGAGAGAAGTGAGTAGATTTGATGGGTGCAGTAGCTGGGGTAGGTGGTGGGAAATGGAAAGAACTTAAGAAGGAGAGCAAGTGAATGTGGAATAACCCTACATGACTGGAAGGCACCAGGCCTGAATTTAAACCTCTGGCCCAGCTTCACTGAGTCCTGTTTCCAGCCAGGCCCAGCTCTAGCCTACATTATCCTCTACAAACAGCAGGGAGCTGGCCTGGATCTCTTTGTCTTGTAGACCCACTGGGCACGGGCCTTCTCTGTGGAGAGCACATCTGTGCCCACCAGGAGGTGGGACAGTAGAGAATCCATTAGATGCCACAGATACTTGACCTTGTCTCTTCCAACACCGATCAACCATGATTTCAATTTTTCCCAGGAGCATCATCTCACTTTAAATTCCTTCCAATTCCAGTCAAAATTCTTTTGATGGTCATTAAAATTACATGAGTGGCTTCATGCAATTTTAATGTTCTCTCCCAGCAAATTCTGCAGGAGCAATTCCCCTCAGGCAGCTCCACTGATCATTCTAAGAAGATTCAACAAAGCGTTTTAAGACACACGTTTTAAGCAGAAAGAAAATGAAATGAATATTTCATTTATGATGGCTCATCTGGTAATGAATTTTTTGTAAATTTTTTCATTTAAAAAAATCAAACAACTAAATTGAACCCTTTGTCGGAGCATTGACCAGATAGATGCCATCCTGCTGTAGTTATCAAATGTTCTTTTAACCAAGGTTCTTTGTAATAGTTGGACTGGATTTACAGGTCAATGACCTCTAAGATGATTACATCAACCAGGTGAGTTAATTTGGTCATGCACTTTGTGTAATGTCCACTTGTCCCTAGAGCTATATCTGCCTCAATCCTAATATCCTCACTGCTCAGCACCTGCCAAGGAAAAGATAGTCATGATTTGATAGCCTCCTAGAAGAAGCTCCAGAGAGATCTCAGAAGCACTATAAAGCTTGTGTCCAGGTGAATCCATAGTAAAAATCTTAATGGATGATAGTGACTTTATGTGGTATTACATAATTTAAAATGTGGTTATCATTTGTCCCTGTTTCTGAGAGCTAACCTCCAAACCTCAGAATTTCCTGAATGACAGGAGAATCTTTGCTATTCCTGGTGGGCCCATGGGACTTCATACGATCACATATAGTCAGAATGACAGTATAATTCCATTTGTAGATTGGCCATACCAGAAAGACTAACCAAGGTTGGCTTTCTGAGTTTTGTGATCTGAGCCCAAATATGGGGGAGGTGAAGAGGTCTAGAGGTTGATTGGTCAATGACTCAATACACATACCGACACAGTAGTGAAAATTGACCACCAAAGCTCAAATGAGTTCCCTAGACAGTGAGTGCACCAAAAAGGGAATGAACTTGAGAACACAGAATTTCAAGTTTGGGACCTCTCAGGCCTTGTCCAATAAGACTCTTCATTTGATTGGTCCCAATTTGAATTCTTCTTTATGAATTGCAATCCCAACTAGTGATGACCTGGGTTCTGCAAACTATCCTAATGATTTATCATCCTGGAAGACTCAGTGAGAACCTCATATATTTTTAGCAAATGGGTAAGAAGAAGAGCTTGTGGGTTGACATCTGGAGGATGTTTACAGAGAACTTTGGCTTGAGCTTGTGAAGATTGTATTAACTCTATGTTATTAATGAATGAACTGAATTTCAGCTATGCCTCCAGCTAATTTAGTGTCATACTAATGGCTGTGTGGAACAAAGCCCTTAGTAACCCACCCCACATTAGTGAGTGGTGGTGGTCAGGAAGCTGTCAGCACTGTTGCAGAGTTCTGAAATGGACTTCAAGGTTCTCCTGATATAATGTCCTCTTTCACTTGGGTGTGTAGCAATACTGTAAAAATGATTAAGTTAACCTGGTATTATGTTATGCTACAAAAGAAAAGTTGATGAGATTTTGTAGATATAACTGAGTTGCCTTAAGTTCATCAAAGACTTGAACCTTTCCTGCAGGAAGAGATTCAAACAATAGAAGAGTCTATGGAGACAACCACAAGCAGGGAACTAAGAATAGCCATTAATGGCTGAATGCAGCCCCCAACCCTAGCCAGTCCTGTAGTTACAACTTCTATAAACAGCAGCTGTGAATTAGCTAAGTATCCTCCAAAGACCCACGTTACTAAAGGTGCCCTCCACAGAGCTGGGGCATCACCGTCAGATGCTGAGGCCTTACAACAGTGGAGCTACATGTAAAGTGAGGTCACGGGGATGTGGCCTCGCAGAGGGTTTCTGATATCTTCCTCTTTCCTTTTGCCTCCTGGCCACCATTAAGTGAGCAAGTTAGTCCATCATGGGTTCGCTGCTCTGCAAGCTGCCTTGCTACAGAACCAAAGTGAGCAGCCATTTGATCACAGACTTAGACCCCTGAAGCTGTGAACAAAAACAAATATACCTTAATGGATATGGAATCTCCACCTCTTTGCAGCATCTAACTATTGTTTATAAAGGACAATTGACCAAGAAGATATGAGATATGATAGAGACAGACAGACAGACAGACAGACATATAGGTAGATAAAAAGATAAAAGAATTTTATTCAGCTATCAGAAAAAAATGCATTAATGTCATTTGCAAGGAAATGAAAAGACCTGAAAAAAAGCATACTGAGTGAAATGAGCCATGCCTGGAAACACAAAGGGCATATGTTTTTCTTATATTAGGATCTTAGACCCTTAGACAACTTCCAGGTCAACATAAACAGAGACATATGGATATATAAATTACCAAGGTAACTAAAGTGTCGTATATGCAGGAATGATACTCTATGGTGTAAACCTTTTGGACAATTAATACAGTTAGACCAAATTAATATTTGGAGGCTGAAACATGTTGTAAATGATGGGGGTAATGGGATGCAGACTATGGATGAAAAACAGAACTGTGGCTGAATAGTCATAATACACAATGTACATCTGTGGAAAAGGAAGTGGGAAACTTGATGTGACTGGTGGGGAAAAGAATAGGTGAAAAGGGGAAAACTGATGGAAGGGGAAATTCTGATCAAAAGGCACCATGCACAGATATGGTTGTTTTTAATTTTAACTGCCTTGACAATGGCCTAATATGCAAAGAGCTCAAGAAAACTAAACTCAAACAACCAACAAAATAAAGTAAATAAATAAATACATACATATATACATTTAATTGCCTTACACAAAAAAAATGAAAATAGAAAACCCCAATCTCCTGATAGGGATTCATAAACTCAATCCTCTAACATGCTTTTCATGCTTTCAACAGAGAACCCCATTCAACTAGACCCAAACTTCTAGATGACAGATTAAATAAAAAGAAAGGTATTTCTTTAGGCCACTCATTTTGTGGCAATTTGTCATGCAGCAAAAGAAAACTCACACACTGGGAACATTGTCACATGCCAACCCTGTCCAAATGAGAGGTGACCTTGTTACAAATTCTTATTTGTTTCAGCAGAGGACAGTATGAGGGATGCCATCAGAATTCTGGGGAGACAAGCAACCAGATTCTAGAGAATGGCGATGACTTGAATGCCTCCCCACATTTCATATACTAGGGACCTAATCTCCATGTTCATATGTTAATCGTGTAGGGAGGCAGTGTCTTTGGAAGGTGTTTGGGTCATAAGGCTCTGCCCTCATGACTAGACATGTATCAATGGTCACTCATTAAGGGAGTGTTGAGGGCATGATTTTATTATAAAGGTGAATTCTCTCTGCCTAACTTGTGTCTCCCCATATGATGTCATCCACCACACCACCATGCAGCATGAAACACTTGCCAAATGCCACACAGAAGCCCAGGCCACACTCAGGCTTCTCCGCCTCCACAACAGCCCGTCAAGTAAACTTACATTCCTTCTAAATGACCAGGCTTAGGTATTTTGTTATAACAACAAGTGGACAAAAACACGGAAAGGTAAAGGAATTCTTAGTCTGAAACTATGTTTGGCCTCTGTCAAACTATGTTTGATCTCTGTCTTCAAACCACTGCCCTGAACAGAAGGTATTAGACATGCAAGATGTAAAGTGATAACAAACATGAGGAAGATGATGCTAACACTGATGATGGAAAGGGCTGCCTTTGTTATGTGGAATCCAAACAACACATAATACATAATTGTATAAAATTCTTTAAAAAAGGAATAAATCAGGACAAGCAAGTAAATGTGTTTTTTTTTTAAAAAAAGGCTGGGTATGTGGCTTAGTGACAGAGTGTTTGCCTTGCATGCATGAAGACCTGGGTTCGATTCCTCAGTACCACATACACAGAAAAAGCTGGAAGTGATGCTGTGGCTCAAGTGGTAGAGTGCTAGCCTTGAGCACAGCAAGGCTCAGTGCCCAGACCCTAAGTTCAAGCCCCACGACTGGCAAAAACAACCTCACGAGTGCCACCAGTAAAAGGCAATGGATTGGACTTCAGTCTCCTCCAGCCAGCAATATCTGTGATTCTACATTTGGATGTATCTTCAAATGGTTGGAATCCTTTTACCTAATAGATGCTAAGGATGTAAAGGTGAACTATAAAGGTGTTGGGCCAGAGACAAGTAGAACCCTGCACTCCTTGCAAGTTCCCTAAGGGGAAAATATAAATCAATGGGGAGAAAGTGCAGCCCTCCAGTGCTTTAGCTTGAAGCTCAGCATGGAATTCTACCAAGTACTATTGTATCTTATAGAAAACTGCTTTTCCTGTGCAACCATTTCCTCATGACCTAGTGCCATACTCTCTAAAGACCTACTCTTAACAGTTCATTCTCAACATCCAAACTCAAGTCTCACTCCCAATTTGAGGAGTGACTGTTCCTACCAATGAAAATCATTCAAAACTAAGAAGGGCTAAGAATTAAGAAACTTCTTTCCCATTGCAGGTTTTTCTCCACCCAGGAAGAGCCCATTTTCACTCTATTATCCAGGGCTTCTCTTGACTGTTCCAGGTCCTGACTTCCACATCATCATCTTTCATGCATGATTTACTCACTCCAGTAGCTTTCTGAGACAATGTAAAAAGAGGTTAGTTTTACATCTAGCCTGGCTGATACAGTATTAATCATTCTTCTTCCTTGATATTTGATTGGAAAGAATTCTAAGATGGAAATAGTTTTCTTGGAATTGGAAAACATTCTGTTGACTTCCTATATAGATCTTAAGAAGGCATTATCATCAACAGTCCATGGAACATGATACTTTAGAGTCATTTTTCTTATTTTTAGAAAATGGCGTATCTATAGGGTAGGTATTTCAAGGGGGGAGGGTTGGAAACTCTACTATTTCAGTTCTAAAACTTTTTCTCTTCTATTATTTCTATTGGTTCCTTAGTCTCTCCTCCCATATATGGGCTCAATGGAGCAAACTTATACCTGATATAACAGTGGCGGAAATATTATAAGCAGCGTGCTTGCATGCTGGCTGGCTTGAGCTCAGAGCACCAGCCTAAATGTCAGGGAATCTGTTTCAACCCAGAGTCAATTATGACTCTATCCAAAGCCAGTGGGAGAGCAATAGATCATCAGTACTCACACTTTCCTTCACAACACACAGCCCACCTAACTAATGCAGGCTAAATTTAACAGTGCAACTATTATTTATTCAACAAACCTTTGTGCCTATATAATGGAATTCCCCTTTGAATACTTCCTATTCAATTTCTGTTATAAGTAATCTTCATTTACTCTCTAGGAATTGTATTAGGTGTTGGATCACTTATATTAATCTAATTATCTTTTTTTTCTTATTTCCCACCTCTGTCTTTTTATACTGATATCTGGGACATTTCTGATATAATTTTAAATTTATGCTGTTTTATTTTTAATCCCTAACAACTCTTCTTACTCTCAGGTCTTTACTTTTTTTTTTTGTCGGTCATGGGGCCTGACTCTGGACCTAATCACTGTCCCTCAGCTCTTCACCTCAAGGTTAGAGCTCTACCACTTGAGCCAAGCACCACTTCCGGCTTTTTCTGATTATGTGGTGCTGAGGAATTGAACCCAGGGCCTTACGCATGCAAGGCAAGCACTCTACCACTGAGCCACCTTCCCAGCCAGGTCTTTACTTTTATTTAACTGCTTTGTCATGTCTGGGGAGAGCAATATTTCACCTATTTAATTATAGTGGTGTTCTAAGTTTTTGCTTCCTGTAATATTTCCATGCCCTTCATTTATCCTGCAGTTTATGTTTGCCTTTGAGTTCTATTAATTTGTCTTATATTCACATTGGAAGTATTTTCAATGTCTGATGGTCTTCAGCTACCCATAACTTAACCCAAGGCATTCAGAAGTTGGTAAGAAGCGCGGCATAAAAGGGCAGAGCTCGCCAGTGGAGGAGTGACAAGAATCTCAAAAGCCTTTTCTTTTATAGATTTTCTTCATTGTGCTTTGTACTGAAGGTGGTTTCTCTCTCCAAACTTCATCAGATTCTGTCTATATACTCTGTCTACACTTTGATGAGAGGAACCATCTAATTCCATGCAGGGCCAGACTCAAGGCAGCTGCTATTTTATATAAACCATAAGAAAAATGTATTTTCCAAATGCTTCTTCCATGGCTGTCCATTTCAATGCAGAACAGCATGAGGAGATTCAGATTCTCTCCCACTATGCTGCTCTTTCACTACCTTCAGAATTCTGGTCCTTTTGGACTGTTCCCTACAAGATAAAGGCATTCAGATGGCTGAGTCTCTACCACAAAGGTACAACAGTCTTCTGCCTATCATATCTCCTTATCCTCACTGGACCCTTCAAAATATCTTCAAAATGTATTTAAATTGTCAGTAACTCCATTTTCAGAGAAGCAACCAGGTACTGAGGTGCCATGTGGGTCTGACAACCCATGAATTCACCACAGTAGATCAATCCTTGCCTTACCACATAGAATTTACTTTTATTCTGCCAAGAGAATGTGGTTCCCATGGGAACAGGGAGCCAGCCTTCCATATGGAACCTTGGACAGGATAGTGGGCACACCAGAGACACTAGAGATGCTGCCTTTCCTGCTCATCTGTCTCCTGCCAGTCACTGTGGGAAAGAGCTGTCTCCGCTGCTGGCCAGAGCTGCCTTCCTTGCTGGACTATGACCTACAGGTTCTCTGGGGCAGCCCTGGGCCTCCCGCAGAGCTCTCCCAAAGCCTCCACTCCTTCTTCATGGAGGACAACCCCATGCTCAAATTCTGGTATCTTGGTGAGCCACGGCCAGGAGAACAAGGGCCATTCTTTTGCCTGGCCTAGATCTTACTCTCCTGACTGACCTCTCTCTAACTATGACCCATTCTTAGATCAGGACCAACTGGAAGAAGAAACAGCCGTATTCTTCAAACAAATAGACCAAACCATTAAGAAGCTACGGGATGGTGAGGAAGCCAAGTGTCCCATGGGCCCTAGGGCTGGGTGGAAAAGGCCCAGCCCTCCAAGGCCTTCTCCAGGGCAGCTGTGACCATAATGCTGAGACGAGGAGAGCTAAGAAATGGGCACTGTGTGCTCCATGGAATTTCTATTTGGAAACATGGATTTGCAATCTCAAGCAAGTTATAAAATTGAGCATCCTTTTTCTTGTTGTACCCAGATAAAGTGTCACTTCTGGAAGAGATTAATTCACAAAAGAATCTCTTTGCCGAGAGACTAAATGAGAGATCTGATGAACTGAGGGAAAAGGGTAAGAGATGGGGCTGCCCTGATCCACCACTCAAACTTTTACCCTCCAGACCCAGAGACCAAACCTAGGCTCTCCCCACACATCCCTGCCCTGCCCATAGGTTAGATGCCTGCCATATCTTCCCAACCCCATGACCTGCCCATACTCCCATCCTCTCCTGGCTCTTTCTGCCTCCCTAGCACCTCAGTTTCTCCACTCTCCACCTTCTTGGCAGCCTGCAATGAGTCTTGTGGTAAGTATGTCCAGGGACTGGGCTCAAGAGAGGGGTGAGACCTCCCCTATTCCTGACCCCTCTGAGGTCCTGGCCCATCCCTCTCACAGATATCCAGTCCACAATGGAAGTCACGGAGTGTGCCAACTGTGGGATTTACCACCTGTCCTGCAATGATCCTTCCTTCTGCCCAGGTCAGTGACCTTCCATTTTGTGTGGCTTTCTCCTTCAGACCCCCACCCCTGGAGCCCATCTTTCTTCTCTATCCAACCCAGGACTTTCTCAGCTGTTCTTCCTCTCCCTTGTAAAGGAAAGTGGCACCTCTGGAATTTCTTGATATCTTCATGTCCAGGTCCAAGGCCTTAGAATCATCTGCTTCTGGATCCTCACAGTCAACATGTCTGGAACATACCTTGTCCTGTCTTTTCTGTTCCCAAGCCTGCCCTGCCTGCTCTGCTCAAGCCTTCCACCACTTAATCCTCTACTTTATTCCCTCCATCTTAGCATGAAGAGCCTGTATGTAGCTTTACTAAATGACTCTTAAATGTGTTCCTGTCTTTTCTAACTAACCTCTACCTCTACCTCTACCTCTACCTCTACCTCTACCTCTACCTCTGCTCAGGCTTCTTTATTTCTTACCTGAGTTACAACCTTTCCTTACTAGCCTCCCTGTCCTTCCTGGCTACACCTCATGCTGCTACCAAAAACCTCTTTCTCAAGGAGAAAAGTCTAACCATGATTTTCCCAGACCATAGCTTCTAGTGGCTCCTTTGCCTGACCTCCCAACCCCTGGCTCCCCTTTTCCCTCCCCAGCTATGATGATGCAGAACTACAAGTGGACTCTGATCCTTGCAGTCTGTACTGGATTCATGCTGGCTATCGCTCTAACTGGGTGAGTGCTGTCTCCTCTCCCCAACATTCCCAAGGAAACACATATGTTACCTTGACTGACCCTAACTCCACTTGGTCTCCAGATGTTTCTTGTTATGGTGCAAGAAGAAGGAAGAGGAGCCAGTAAATGAGGTACTAAAAGAGCTTAGGCCTTTCAGGAAAGAAAATATGGGTGCTTGAGGATCTCAAGGCCTGAAGGCACCTCTCTGCCACTGAAGATAAACACCCAGAATAGAGAGAGATCTCAGGCAACAAGTAAGGGGTTACATATCAGCCCTGCATATCAGCAGATATTCCCAGGGTGGGAATCCAGGACACAGGAGAGCCAAGTTCCAGTCCCCTCTTTATTGCTAAAGTCCCAAAGTCTACCTTCCCTTACTGCGCTGCCAGAACTATAGCTGCTTTGTTCTTGCTGTTGGGTAACTTTGGTCAGGGGAAACTCCCAGAAGGAGATCAAAGCAATCAGAGTTGGGTAGAAACTCTCTCTGCTTCTTTTTTCTTCTCAGGAACCAGATGTGACTCCCGAAAATGAAATAAAGAAAGATCAAGACTCAAGCTACTACTCTCTGAAAACGAACTCATCTTTGGACATGGAACCACTCTCTCCTCAATGACTTCCATCCCAGGGCCGTGAGCTCTCTGAGGTTCTTAGGCCCTATTCACACATATTTACTTTTGCAAATAAGCACTCCATTAAAATATTTCTTCCTATCCTAATTGTCCTTTTCGCTTTCGGCTGGGACCAGCACTGAGACAACGTCATGGTCTGGATATGTGCTGTATGAAGCATCCTCAGAGAGACTTCTGTGTTGAAGACTTGGTCCCCAGCTGCTGGATCCAAGCCGTGCCCCACTGCATTCTACCAACAGGCCTGCCTTACCACTGGCCCAGAGAAAACAGAGCCATTCACCCATGAACTGAAGCCTCAAACTCGAACCAAAATAATTCTTTCCTCCCTTCTACACTGTTTTCTCAAGTATTTGTCACAGCAATGAAAAGTTACCTAATACAGATGAGATCTCCCTGACCTCAACCCTCTATCATTCTCTTGTCTTCTCTTCCTTCCTCATAACTTGTCACTGTCCAAACCAGAAATACCCTCTTCTTCCCTGGTCCCCATAGGCTCATGGAAGCCTCACCTAATTCTAACACCAGAAAGAAGGCAGGGTAACCTGGGAGCCTCGGAGGGACCCTGTCTCTGGGAATAGGGCAGATAGACAGGAGGCCAGCTTAAGGGACAGGCAGGTGGACATCAGAAATCAGGTTTCAAGGCCACTGCTAGCAAAGCCACCAAGTCCTGGCCAGGATGTCACCAATGTTTTCCTCATACTATCAGAAAATTATTTCCCTGGCCACTTTTCAGGACTGGATAAATTATGTTTTAATGGGTAACAGCTTCTTTAATTTCATATTAATACTCCAATTAAAAACACTGACAAACTACCTCACAATAAATGGAAAAGATCAGAAGGGTTCTCTGAAGGAAAAAGACAAAACCAAACATGCAAAATATCCTCCCCCAAAGTTGATCTTTCTCCTTTTATAATCTAAATGTGTAAAGTTTTATGAAAAATTGATCATTATACACAATACACATCTTCTAGAGCATTTCTAAAGGAAATTACAGTTTTTGATCTTCAAGAATAAGACTAAGATAGCGAAGGGGTGGGAACAGTGAAATCTGAGCAGCAGTATCTTTCTACACACAGCAAGCTGGCAGGTCATCAGTCAGTTGGTGGTTATAGCTCAGTACATGATTTGCAAGGCAACTAAGCAACCAGAACACATTCATTTCCCCTTCCTAGAAGTAACAATTCTTTTAAAAGCTATGAAATATCCATAAAAGAATGTTGATTTGGGTAGAGTTTTTCCTTCCAAAGGGAGCAAATAATAAATGGGGGCGAGAGCCTTCCATCCCCAAATTTATATGCACAAATGAAATTAGACTGTAAGCATAAATGGCTACTCAGTCAAAGAGTTGATGCAGTTGCTATTCTACCTAGATAGTTTCAAAACATGACCCAGAAAATCAAATACATACGCTATGACTCAAATAGGAAGCACTTCATTATTGTTCAAAGACCAGGTTTAATTAACTGCCAGGGTAACATTTGGGGGGGGAGAGGGTCCAGTTGTGGGGCCTGAACTCTGGGCCTGGGCGCTGTCCCTCAGCTCTTCAGCTCAAGGCTAGCACTCTACCACTTGAGCCACAGCACCACTTCCGGTTTTTTTCTTTTCGCTTATGTGGTGCTGAGGAATCGAACCCAGGGCCTCAGGCATACAAGGCAAGCGCTCTACCACTGAGCCACCTTCCCCAGGGTAACATTTTTAAGGTGGGGTACTGTACTTTATTGCACCTGAGATGGATGATTAAATGCTTTGGGAAATTCATAACGAACAGGTGCCCAACTGACTCAGGAAAGGAAAATGAGGACAGATCCTCAACTACAGCAACTACAACCCCTGATTTTTTGTTTTATTTAGTTTTGTTAGCCCTGGGGCTTGAACTCAGGGCCTCGGCACTGTCCCTAAGCCTCTTTGTGCTCAAGGCTTCTGCTCTACCACTTGAGCCACAGTGACACTCTGGCTTTTTCTAAGTAGCTTATTGGAGGTAAAAGTTTCATAGATCTTCCTGCCCAGTCTGGATTCAACTGTGCACCTCAGATCTCAGTCTCCTAACTTCTGAGTAGCTAGGATTACAGTCATGAGCCACTGGTACCCAGCTACAACCCCTGCTTTGGGATGGGACAGAAATTCTACACAACAAGCTTTTCCCTAGGAAAGGGCACCAGGCCCAACCTATTGCTTGCAGTCCAATGAGGCATGGAGCTAGGGAAAGAGAATTTGTCAAGTCTTTTCTGCTTATTTGGATCATAGGCGTGTTGGTGTTCTTTCTGTGTTGTTTCCTGGAATCCACCTCAGCTACAATATAGAAGCATTCTGACCTGAATCCCCTCACCCACTTCCTACAGCCCCATGTTATTCCATTCTGAGACCTGAAGACAGCCAGTCACACATGAAGTACTAACTCTAACCAGGCAGAAATCTCTGACCCCTGTAGGGCACCAAGCTAGCACATGGGCAAATGGATACGGCAGAGAGGAGTCACACCTCCCTCCAACTCTTGGCTGTGTGTTAGCCTGGATTACTAAACTCCAATGGGCTTCTTAACCAAGCTTCTGCCTGCTTCTTGAAGGAAGCCACCCCTCCTCCCACCCTGGTCCTCTCCCTGCCTGGAGTTCCCAAAAAGACAAGTACGACTTGTGTCTCACAGAATGACATTCTACTCCTGGTCAAGAAACCTTCAAGGTTTCTGGTGATGACATCAGAAATGTCATTGTGACATATTAATGGAATCTCATGGTGCTGAAAGGTAGAAGCTTTGGAATATGAATAAAATTAGATTAGGTCATCAAGTTGAGCCCCTTTATTATATCCTGGTGACTTGCTTTATAAGAAAGAAAGACCAGAACACACACACATCACACATCACACAGATGAACTATCTGTCTTTCACCATATAATTCCTTGGACTACCTTGGATGAAAGTCTATCATCAGATGGATTCCTGGGCCTTGAACCTCCAGGATCGAGCCAAAGTAAACCTCTTTTCCTAAACTACCTACTCTGTGATAACTTGTAATTAGCAACAGAAAATCAGCCAGACACATGTTTGTAATCCTAGCTACTCTAGAGGCTGCAAGCTAGAGGATCTGTTCACCATGCCAGCTAAGATAGAAGAGTCCATGAGATTCCATCTCCAGTTAAACAGCAAAAATCCAGGCTGAAGAGTGGTTCAAGTAGTAGAACATCAGCCATGCGCATAAAAGCTGAGTAAGAGAGCAAAACCCTGAATTTAAACCCCAGTATTAGAGCACATGTATACACACACACACACACACACACACACACACACACACACACACAAGTCCACATGCCATGGCATTGAGGTCTAGAGGCTGACTTGAGTACAGCTTAATCTGCAGAGCATCAGACTTAGAAAGCACAGGCCCTGAGTTCAAATCCAGTACCACCAAAACCAAAAATAATGAGAGCGCTCAGTGATTACTGAACTCCTAACTTTGCAGGCCCCTAAAGTAGTCCCTTGAACAAGCATATCAATGTATTGTGTACCCAAAAGACCAGTTCCTACTCATTGTGTCACCTCCTAGTGATGTGACCACGCTTTCTTCATCAAATCTATACACAAAAACTTGGATATTTTTCTATATTTTCATGTGCACATAAAACCTTGGTAAGTGTGTTATGCCTTTTTCTTGTTAACATCCTTTGCTATGAGGTGTCATCCATGGCTTTTAAAAGGAATGAACATGGATACCATGCATTTCCTCTCACACAAAGGGAAGAGAAGAAGAGCATGGGGGCGCCAGAGGCAAGACAGTGCAGAGCTGTGGGTCAATGTTGGGAATTTGGGAGTTTTGTGGGAGATAAACCCTGAAGGTTTGCAAACAGAAAAACAATAAGATATGATTTGTGCCTTAAATACCAACGATAGACACAGAAATAGGAAGATAAGTAAGTATGGGGAAGATGAACATGCTAGAGCTCCCTGAATCTGAGTGAGCACCTTCCTTTCTCTGAGCTGTTTAATGCACTGCACAGAAGACACTGTGGCCCTGGGAGGCTCCGGCGCTGTGTGAGTCACTCTCACCTCTCAGGAATCTAACAAGCAAGTGACTCAGGATTCAGGCTGGAACTGAAAACCCTCATGTGCTGACTTCCTCCGGGCTTAAGGCTCAATGGATCCACATGGCTGCAGAGAATTAGAAATATAAGTGTGCTCATCAAGAAACAATTCCTAAAAGGTCTGGTTTCCAGTGGAGGATTGAGGGCATTTATCTATTTCGTTTCCTCCCGAGACTTCATTAAAACTATACTAAAAGATTTTTTAAATCATAAACTCAGAAAGATATGAAGAACGGGGGAAAGACCGCAGCAATTAAACTTTGGTAGCTTGGAGGTGAGTGAATTAATAAGCCTGAAATGCAAATCCGAAGCCAGCAATGAGCCAGGCTCCAGTGGCTCACACCTACCTACACACTCCTACCTACCTACACAGGAGGCTAGCCAGCCCAAGCAGAAAAATCCTAGATACTCTTAGCTCCAATTCTCACAGAACACCAGAACTGGAAGAATGGTTCAAATGGGAGAGCACCAGCTATGAGCAAAATATCTGAGTAAGAAACTTTGAGTTGAAGCCCCAGTATGGATACACACACACACACACATGCTATCAATGGAAAAAAGACCTATCCAACCTAGACTCTGGCATCCTAAATGCCATCATAGTGAAATAGCCGTCAAGTGCCCTCTGCAAGCAGTGAGAACAGACAACAGTGGAGAGAAAATAGTGGTTCCCACAGTGGCCTCAATGGCTGACAAGCATTCAACCCACTATCATTACCACCATGCCTGGGTAGCATGAACAATAGAACTGAAGGACTTCTCCTCCCATCCTCACCTCTACCACTGATCAAATATCCCAGGTGCTGGCACCCCTGGAGCTCTCTGCACCACAGGGGTGAGGCAGAAGCTAAAGGACAGGGTGCCCTTCAAGGACAGGGTGCTTGAGACTGTAAATGAAGAGCCAAACAGGTGGTTTCTGGGTACTGTGCAGCTGGAATGGGATGATAGGGTGTGTGTGTGTGTGTGTGTGTGTGTGTGTGTGTGTGTGTGTGTGTGTGTGTGTGTTGTGGGGCTTGAACTCAGAGCCTTGAGCACTGTCCCTGAGCTTTTTTCCTTAAGGCTAGTTCTCTACCACTTTGAGCCACAGCGCAATTCCAGTTTTCAGGTAGTTAATTGGAGATAAGGGTCTCATGGACTTTCCTGCCCCAGCTGGCTTCCAACCGCAATCCTCAAATCTTAGACTTCTGAGTAGCTATAGTTACAGGTATGAGCCACTGGCACCCATCCAGCTGGGATGATTTATTGGAGGGTCTAACTCCCCCTTGCCCACACTGCTGTCAGTGGGTCTCTGACCTTTGTACTGACCATCTCTCTATTTTCTGTACTCTGTTTTGCTATGTGGGGCACTGCTGACCCTGAAAGGCTCCACCCCTTTCCAGAACAGCTAATTTAATTCCTAGAGATTGCCAACAATTGTCTACCTTGCCTTGATCTTCAGATATCAGCCCCCTGAGTAGCTAGGATTACTAGTGTGAGCACCATCACCCAGCTAGAATGTACCTTCAGCACAAGCCAACAAGCCTGATCCCACACCTCCAACTACCTTTCAGCTGAGCTCTCATGCTCCTACTGAATACTCAGTGTGATCACTCAGGGCCAGGCCCCAATGTGTGGCCAGCCCCAAGCCACAGAGATGCTGGAAGTGTTTAAATCACTTGTTCCTAATTTGCTTTCAACGTCACATTTGTTCCTGCTAGGACAAATCACAGTTGAGCTTGGTCCAATCTTCCCTTACTTCCTCTCCATCCTGGCCTTTCTTGGTGCTTCCCCATGGGGTTCATCTTGGCATGCATACCTCCTATTTTCACCATCATTTGAAAAACAAATCCTTCATTATGATGTCATGTCTATGTCTGTATGTCTCACTACATCTGATTAAAAACAAGTCTTACGTGCCTCCAGAGCTCTTGGCACCATGAATATAGTGGTTTGGTGCCAGATGGAGATGATATGTCTCTAGACTGTACTTGGCTCACTAACTGGACCCAGTAGGCAGCAGTTACTGCCTAGGATGGCTCCATGCCTTCTGGATCACCTGCACCTGCACAGCTGCTTCACAGCACTGTCTGCATATGTTGCCAATCTCCCCATTTGCTCTGTCTTCTGCCCACACCTGGTGCTTCTGCAATTGCCCCACCAGCACCACCACCATGATGTCACATATCTTAGAGTCTGTGAATAAAATGATTGCATACATCTCCTCACCTGTTGGCTCTACAATCCTGAAAATAAGAACAATATTTAAAGACAATCCCCGCCCCCCACCATACAGGAACTAAAAGACTCTTCTCTGTCCAGCCTAAGAGGAAGACATAAAGATGCTAGCACCTAGGACTGAGTTCCATAGCAAAGCCTCACCCCAGCCCTCAGATTCCTATCTCCTGTTTATGTTCCCACATTTTATCATAAACAGATGGTCGTGTGTGCTAAAGAAAACCTTTCCAAAGAAAAGAAAGGAGCTGGGCACTAGTGGCTCATGCCTATAATCCTAGCTACTCAGGAGATTGACATCTGAGGATCAAGCTTCAGTGCCAGCCCAGGCAAGAAAGTCCAAGCCTAACCACTAAAAAGCCAGAAGCCAAGCTGTGGCTCAAGAGGTAGAGTATCAAAAAAAGAGCAAAAAAGCTAAGGGCCATTGCCCAGACCTTAAGTACTGGCACAAAAAGAAAGAAGGAGGAGGAAAGGGAGGGAACAGAGGAAGGAAAAGGAGGAGGAGGGGGAGGAGGAGGAGGAGAGGGAGGAGGAGGAAGGGAAGGGGGAAAGAAAGAAGAGGAGAAAAAGGAGAAGGAGGAGGAGGAAGAGGAGAAGGAGGAGAAGGAGGAGGAAGGGGAGGAAGAGGAGGAAGAGGGAGGACTTGTGGCTAATACAGCCCATTATACTCAATGTACATATGTGAAAATGGAAGCCGGTAACTTGAAGGGATGGATGAAGTTGAGAAAAATTGGAGAAAAGGAGGGAAGAGGATATTGATTGAGATGTATTGTGCTCATTAATTGACATGTTCAGTAGTTGAAACCCTTTATACTACTACATAAATAAGAAAAATAACTTAATTTTAAAATGCTATAATTAAAATCTGCATTTATAAAACAAGAATAGGATGCTATAAAAGAGGAAATTTTAGTTAACAAAAAAATAACTTTTAGGAAACTAAACACATAGCAGCGAAAGCAAAAGAAAAATAAAAGTTTTGAAATCTCCAAGACTATAAAGACAAGCATTGTAAACAGGAAAGAAACTAGTGAATTAATGGCCACTCAACATGTAAATAAGAATTGCTGACAGCAAAGAGAAAATGGAAAGAATACTGATGCAGCTGGGTGCAGTAGTTCATGCCTGTCATCCTAGCCACATGAGGGAAAGATTGAGAGAACTGCAATTTGAAGTGATCCTAGGCAAAAATAACACGTGACCTCCAACTCAACCAATAAAATGCTAGATACAAAAAAAATGGATGGGAAGAGATGGGAAGGGGCAACAAAGGAGGAGACAATAATGCTTGACAAGAAATGTACTCATTACCTTGACCATGTAACTGTAACCCCTCTGTACAGTATTTTCACATTAAAAAAAACTGGATACAATGGTTCATACCTTTCATCCTAGCTATGTGGGAAGCGTAAATGGGAGTATCATACTCAAGGTTGGCCTGGGAATAAATGTGAGACTATTTCCCCAAAAAATGTGCTGGGGGCATGACTCAAATGGTAGAGTACCTGCTTCACAAGCATGAGGGCCTGAGTCCAAACTCATTACTGTGACGATGATGATGATGATTGATTGATTGATTGATTGATTGATTGAATTAACCAGGATACTCAGAAATGAGTTCATAAATTTTTACATTAAAAGAGCACCTATAGGCTCAATACAAAAGGAGAAAACATACTTCACCAAGTCACCTTTCATTGAATTATAGTTTCTTCTTTTTATTGTTTTTGTTTTTGTTTGTCATAGGGCTTGAACTCAAGGCCTGGGTGCTCAAAGATGATACTCTACTACTTTGAGCTACAGCACCACTTCCAGTTTTCTGGTGATTAATTAAAGATATAGTCTCATGGACTTTGCTACCCAGGCTGGCTTTGAACCACGATTCTCAGTTGTCAGCCTCCTGAATAGTTATGATTACAGACGTGTAAGCCACCAATGCTGTGCTGAATTTCAGTTTCTAAGAACAGAAAAAAAAAAGAAGTGAAAACTACCAAATGATAAAACCAGCTCATACAAAGAATCACCAATGAAATATGTGGGCCCTTGGAGGTCTGTGCCAATCTTCAAACCACAACAGATGGCAAAGCGTCAAAGGGGCAAATGTTTGAGTGTCTAAAGAGTAGGGAAAGCACACACTGATTATCCTCACCTGAGGTTGGACCCAACAGGATGGCCTGTCCACCAAGTCTTCTCCAGGCAAGTTGTTAATGCTAAGAAATAATTACAGAGAAAGATACCCAAGTCTCTGAGCAATGGTCTGAGCACATTTTCATTGCTAAGATTGAAAGTGTATGTTTCCAGTAAAGCTAGGTCACCAACTTCACAGTAAACAAGAGCCAATCCTAAGTATGCCCAGGTGTGATGGATATCATCAAGCACTTCCTTTCTTCAAAGCTCAGGAGATGGACCTCTGTGGCCATTTCCATCACCAGCCTCCACCTTCATTATGGTTAGCAACATAAGGCTGCAGCAGCGAACAGCCCTACAGGGGGCAGTAGGGAGGATGTCTCTGTCTAGGGTGGAGGACTTCAGAATTAGCCATGACTGTGTAAACCCCTCTCCACCCCACCCCACACACCCCCAGTCCACCAAGTCAGAAAACCCACCACTAGCCCAGGAGAACAGTCAGAAAGTTCGTGGGTAGATCAGGGTGGATAGATCGAGGAAAAGACTAGATTTTGTAGTTTTCAAGTCAATTACTAAGTCTATTTGAAAGCCTAGCTTTCATCTGATTAATTATCAAAAAGGAAAAAGAAGACAATAGTCCACTTAAATTTTGTTTAAAGATGTGATCTGGCCTGAAATTGAATGAGGCTATTTTCTGAGGCACATTTAAAGGTATAATTTTCATTAAAAAGATGTTTGTTGAATTGTAATAAATCATGTGCAACTTGGTAAGGGGGCATTGACAAATCAAATCTCCCTGTGTTCTAGAAAGCCTGGCAGAGGGTGGTTTTCTGGTTCTGTAATGAGACAGACCTTTACAGTAAACAGCATGGCCTCTAGTCAGGAAAGCTGATCAAGAGAGATAAATGTTTGTTAGTCCTATAATTGAAAAGAACAATATACATTCTATCTTCATTTGAGGAAGATAATCCTGTTCTGGGATTAGGTACAGCAGAACTCCTTTTTTTCTTATTCACTCAAGCAGCTTGCTGGGCCTCCAAGCAGAGCAGGATAGGCCAGGTAAAGACTCAGAGATAGGCACTCACCCAGGACCAAAGCTAAGGATTGCTGTGCTCCTGTGACACCCCACTCTGTGACTCTTGCCTGTTGTTCTGGTTGCCTCTCATTTCTTTCTTTGTCATCTGTGCTCACTTTCAGGAAAGTACATCAGTCAGCTATTTGTGTGTAACAAATAATTCCAAAGATTTATCTCTTAACAATCAGTTCTGACTGTTCCCATGGGTGCTGGCTATTTGGGAGCATCAGGGATCACTGGTGGCCTGGCATCAGTACATGATCCACGTGAGTTCCACCTCTCCCTCTTCCAGGAAGGGAGAGCCAGCTACCAATGGAAAGACAAGAGGTGGAGTGAAAGTGGCAGGAAGCAAACCCAGCCCCACAGACCCATCCCAAGCCTCTGTTCCACTTCGCTCTCAGTGTTTCAGCCAATACAAGTCACACGACAAATCACAGTCAACACAATTCACACAACCAAGGTCAGCATACATTCTTGGACCTGGAGCAGGAGAGGAAAGGGAGTAAAGATTTTCCAAATAACTTGAGCTGATCTAATCTGCCATTCCCCTTTGCACATGTTAAATGTATGAAAGCATTTCCAAAGACGTCAATCACAGCCTCCTTCCTGAGCCCAGAAGGTTATGACCATATCAGACCCACAGGTCTCCTTTTGGTGTAGAGAAATAAGAAATAATCCTGGGAGATTTGCCTAAGACTGGTTTTTATTTTTTTCAACATAGCCAATAAAATTTATGTTTCTTGCTGAAAAAAAAGAACAATTAATCCTTAGAAACATTGCCTTTTATTAAGCCCTGGATCTGCTCCTGGGATCAGCTCCCTGTCTATCATCTGTGACGGACATCACTTTGATCCAATGGGAAGGTTGTGCCTTCCGGTCATTCTCTGTGGTCTTTTGGGATGGGGCCCTTAGAAAACAGAATATACCCTCTGACAGTCCTGTACAGTTTTCACAGCCTCTCCTGCCTGGGGAAAACTGGGAGTTCAGAAGTCTTTGTATCCTGAAGAGTCTTGTTTTCTTCTCAGCCAGGCCCCAAACACTAATGCCAACATAACTCTTCCAAACTCAAGGGTTGTCCATGTACTTGATTCTGGCTACCTCCCTCTGCCAACCTCCACGCCCAGAGTCTTTCAATCATTTAGGAATGCCTCTGGTTCTCTACACTTAATCACACCTGCTTTAGAAGCACGTGACTGTATTTTTAACATTTTCCATTAGCATCCATTGCTGTACAAAAGGGGTTGCACTGTGACATTTCCACACATTCATACAATGTGTCCCAATCAACCTTACCCCTTCTATCAATTCTTCCCTCTCCTGCTCCCTCTTCCCAGCCAATTTGGAGAAGTTTCATTGTTCTACTTGCATACAGGCAACTACACTACTCAACCATGTTCATTCTCTTTCACCCCCTCTCCTAACCCTCCTCCTACCAGTGACACCCACCACCTCTCAGTGGAGCCTGCCCCACTTTTCTTTCATTCATTCTGTCATTTTGTATAGTGTGTTTGAAATGTACCAAAAGGGACAGTTTCTGTGGTGCATATGCTATAGTTTGCTCAGAGCTCCACCTCCATTGAGCAGCTGCGTTCATTGAAACTGTGTGCCTACTTCATACATCATTGCATTGTATTTATCCTCCATCTTTCTTTTCATTCTCCCTTCCCCCATAAACCTAAACAGATCCATAGTTAGAATCCTGTTCTGTGTTCATACACATAAATTTATGTATGTAGGCATGTATATGTGTATATTTATGAATATGTATGTGTTTTTAGGTCTAGCTTCCACATAAGAGCAGAATATAGGATATTTGACTACGGGGCTTGGCGTATCCCACTCAACATGACAGCCTCTAATTCCATCATCTTTTTCCTGAAGATCACATGATTTCATTTTTCTTTATGGCTTTAATATTTCATGGCATATGTACAGCATATTCTCCATCCATTCATCTGTTTTTGGGCACCAGCTGATTGCACCATGTGTCTATTGTAAACAAATCTACAATAAACATGGGTAAGCAGGTATCTTGCTGGTCTATTGATTTACACTGCTGATTTACACTGTCTTACTTTTGAGACACTTTCACTGACTAAATTGACCATGGAAGTCCTTGAGTGTCTGCACTGCCTTTCACTTCTCTCTTCAAGCTTCCAGCTCCTTCCTGAGCCAGTCCCTCCTCACCTGTAGAATCTACAGAGAGGACTAAGCTATTGCCCCCATTCCCTAAGGGAATCCCAGCCAGACAGTCATACAAGGGAAGCTGACTTCCAGGAAGACAGAAAACAGACAGACACAGCTTCCAGGGGAGGTTTCTCCCTCCCCACAGGTGACAGCTAAATGGACTCTTCAAGGAAGGGCAGAAGCCCTTCTGCTCAAGGAGACAGGGATGGGGAGGCCAAGCTGCAGAAGGCACAGGGAAAGGCACGCAAAGTTCAGAAAAGCCATCATGTGTTTAAGTCAAGGCCATTGGTAAGTCAAGGGCCTGGCACCCATTAAAGGAGCCTCTTCCCTTAGTGGAGTGAGGAAGAGATCAGCCCAACAGATTGTCCATGCTGAGAGAACCAGGGGATAGAGTAAGGGCTTCTGGGGTGCCATGTTCAGGTGAGGGTTCAGGTGAGGAGGAGTAAACAGGCAGAGGGGAACAAAGAGGATTGGAGAGGAGCCAGCAGCAGGGTCTGTGTGAGCAGATGCCTGAGGTGTATATACTACCTATATGCTACCCCTTCCAGGGTCTGAAGGAATGTGTAGGTATACAGTGAACATACACATGTGTGTGTGACAGTGTGTCTGTATGTGTCTGTGTGAGTATGTATGTGTATGATCCTATGTGAAAGACTGTGAGTGTAAGGGGTGGGATGATTTTGTATGAGTGTAGGAAGGGTGAGTATGTGTTTGTGTCTCTGTGAATATGTGTGTCTGTATGTCTGTGTGCATATGTATGAGCGTGTTTGTGTGTGGCTGAGTGTGTATGTGTCTGTGTGTGAGTGTGGGATGAATATATGTCTATGAGTATGTGTATGTGAGTGTGTGTGAGTATATATGAGTGTGAGTGTCTATGTGTACGTGTGTGTGACTGTGTATGTGTGTGAATATATAAGTATGAGTGAAGTGGTATATGATTGGGTCAGGCCCACCTGGAATAGTGTTCTTTTTTGCTACATCTAAAAAGGACCTGCATCTTTGCCTTAGCAGCCCATCGTGGGAGAGAAATCTTATCTACAAGTTCCAGCCACAGTGGACAAAAGAGAATTATACAACCATTGGGGATCATTTAACAATCCTACTGCACTTCTTCCCCTTACTCAAACAAAAGAAATATCTGCCAAAGGAACGACACTCTCATGGTATATGTATGTCAGGGCCTCTGGAACCAGCTTCCTTTCAGGACTTCCCAAGCCAATGGCATTTTATATCAAGACCATGTTTCTTTAGTTACTAAGCAGTCCCTAAAACATGAAGCTGGGTAACACAACCTAACCGTGGCATGCACTTTGAGTTTAGGGTAAGTGGTGATGGATGATACAACATTCCTGGCTCTCAGCTCTGTCTTCTGATTGGTGAGTGCCTGGGTCAGGGCCATCTAGATCCAAAGGCCTGGCCCATGCGGTGGAGGAGCCAGGATGGCCCCAGGTAACTGATGGATGGAGAGGGCCAGTGGGATTGATATCTTTTCCATTCAGGAGAAGGGCAGAGACTCCCAGCTACAAATATTCTGAGGCTCACATCAGTCCTGGATTGGCTACCCTTCCCTACCCCACCTCCCAGCTTTCTTCAAGGCAGGGACGAGGGGTATCCTTAACACCCACTACCGTGACCACCACATTGACAAATGGAAGAGACTTCATTTTTAGCTTCCGCATGGGGAAAGAAAGAAAATCACCAATGTTAAAATTTCTTAATGAGGCAGAGCTACATTTAACTTCTATTCCCAGTCATTTCCAGTGACAGGACTGATTAGTATTCATGGAAATAAATGACATCCTTCCTGCAAGAACTTGCACTCCCTTCAGAGGGCAAGATGGGTCCCCCATTAGAGAATGTGAGAGCCATAGCAGAGCCTCAGGCCAAGGCAGCTGAGCAGACTACATGCTACTGACTATGGGAGTCCCTGGAATGAGGACCCTGCTGTTCCAGAGGGGCCTATAGGCTTACAGGAGCTGAAAGTCCACCCGCATCAGCCTGGAACCCCAGTGTAGGTGGATCTGGTTTCTGTACATGGCACCCTCACTCTCTGCCTCTTGCTCTAAGCAAATACATCTTCTGCCTGGGAGTCCATTGAGGCTGTGCAGCAATGCAGTTTTGAAATGGCCAATTTCATGAAAAAGGACCCTCAGCTAGACACAAACACAGCTGTCCCAGCTGGTGGCTGACAGCAGACAAGCATTGTTCACTATTGCAAAAATAGAGGGGGAAAGGTTGGTGCAAGCAGGCAGCCCAGAGCATGAGTTCCCAGGCTCAGTGTCCCTGAGAGCCTCAGAACATACCTGACCCCAGAAAGCTGTGTCCACTCCTAGGTCAGGACTACCCCAATGGCTACGGACAACCTAGCACCCAGGAAACCCACTATCCTTGTTTGCCCATCAAGAAGAGGTTCCCAGGGCACAGGAAGCTTGAGAGGTTCCTGGGGAGGAGTTGGTCACCATCTTAACATCTGTTTACCCCTCAGCCAATAAATTAACTTCCAACTTGATCCAAGCCAGGCACAGTGGCTCACACCTGTAATCCTAGCTACCACTCAGGAGGCTAAGATAGGGAAAACCTCAATTCCAATAATAAAAAAATAAAATGGGAACTTTTTGCTGATGATGCCATTGAGGAACAATTAGACAGTATATAATAAATCTAAGATGCACATAGAGTAGACCTTTGGCATCTAAGAAAATATGATTCCAAAAAAAATGAAAAATGAGCATGCTCAGGATACAGAAATACATACTCCAAAATTACTTGACTTACCTATACCTATATTCTAAAATTATTCAACTTACTTATACTGTACATACAGTAGGGCTGAGCATCCATAACTTGAAACTACATGGATAGACTTTATTACTGATACAAAATTTACTGTTGTACATATTAGTAGTGTTCACCAAAAACTAAATCTCATTTCATGCTCTTTTTCTTGATATAGTAGATGTTTTGATTCATTTTTCCTGAAAAATCACCTAACTCCTAAAGAAATGTTGCCTTTCAATAAATCTTTAATTTTTTAGTTAATCTCTTCAATTACACACATTCACTTTCACCATGCTTTTAGGACATCATTTGCTTTTGTAGAGACGTGATATAGTTTCACAAAATTATACATGGGGAAACTCAGCAGATCCCACACGGCTAACACAGGACTGATTGAGAGCTAAATTTAACATACCCACTAAGTCATAGCTCAGTGCAGGAATTCAAAATTGTTGTTCTTGAAATATCTTTGGATGTTTTATGTAGTATAAGAACTGCATAATTTTTACCCACTTCTTGCAAGAATTTAGTCTGATTAAGTATTTAGAAAATGCTACAACACCATTATAACATTATGGGTATATTATGATAGCCATGAAAAAGCAGAGTTGCACTCTATAAGAATAGACAAATAGATATTTTGACACAACTCCAATACCATACTCTACAATAAAACATGATGACATGGATTTAATATTAACCCTAATTGTAGCTATACATATTGAGGCTGTACATATTTTGACTTTTCTATAATGGCCATGGGTTATGCATAGGATGAGTTAGTAGAGTTGTTACAAGGACTGAGTTAGACTTTTGGGACTCAAAAATCTAGTTTCACCACCTACAAACCGTATGACTGGGGAAGCGATAGGAATTCTCTGCTTTTCAGTTTCCTCTTCTGGGAATGGAATGGTCCCATATCTGCTCTGAAAATCTTTCATGATAAAATGCAATGATCAGCACAGTGCCTGGCATACAAAAGGGCTTGACTATTGTTTAGTTTTGTATTTAGAACTCAAAGTTGGCAGCCAATTATCTTGTCCTCTTCATATACCTCTAATCATAATTGGAAGAAAAGTTCATTGTTCATGCTTGTGTGTGTGTGTATATATATATATATATATATATATTAAAAAGAAAAAATAGAATCAATGATTTGTCCAGCCACTTATCCATTGAAGCTACTAGCCATACCAGTTGCTGGCTGAGGTCCATCCAGCCTCTAAATGAGACAAGGTGGACAGAGTCAGACCCTACAACTGGCCCCACACCTGAGCTGAACCTAGGCCTGGCATCTAGGTCTCTGACCAAGCTCACTCCTGACTCCAGGATCCGCCTCCATAGGTAACACTCCACTAGCCTACCCGGCTCAGGACTTCATGCTCACAATACATCCTGTATCCTGCCCCACTCACCTTCTCCTCTCACTCCTCCAGTGCTCAGCCACCCTCAGAGCCATCTCATCTGAGGACTTCCCATAGGAAGTAGCACATTACCTATGAGCACCTGCCTTGTGCTGACTCGGGACTGATTTCCTCAGACAACTACCCCAGTCTAGTTCTCATTCTCTCAAGAAACATGTGAGGTAAATAAGGTATTTAAATGGGGGAAAAAAACCCTGAGCTCCACATCAACCCCAAATCCAGTTTCTTAGGAGGTGCCCAACACAGTAATACAAATAAAATGGCATGCCCTGATGTAAAATGCTAAAGTACCTTTCCTGCTCACTAGCCAATCAGCATGAATCTTAACAAATAATTGCTTTTCATCAGCAGCAAGACCTCTCAGAGCCAGCAAAAGTTGATATCCATTCCCTCATTAACACTTGGAATTCTTCAAGTCTCTCTACCAATAATAGTGTCTGAAATTTCCTTGTATCCCCATCCTGGCCAGCATTTGTCTTTATTGTTATTTTGGTTTGGGTGTGGGTTTTTTGGTGACAATCTTTCTAACTGATTGAGATGGTATATGTGGCACAATTTTATTTAAAAATTATTCTTTAAAAGTCTATAAAAATACTGATGATATGTTAATGGTGTTTTGAATGTAACTGAAAACTTTCTTGGGGTCTTTGGGCAAGAATCAGAGGAAATCACTGACAACTAACAGTCAATTTTTCTATTAAGTAAACCTGAGAAACTGAAGAAAGAGTATGAAGAGGAGATAAGCAAGGTGGAGGCAGAATGACCATCCACTGAGGGAGAAAAAAAAATAAAGCTAGTGAAGAGTACATACAGAGATTGTTGGCAGAGGAAGAAGAGGAAGAAAAAAAAGGCAGGCAGAAAAAAAGACAAAAGCAAGATGGAAGAGCAAATAAAAAGTGATAAAAAGCTGGCAAGAAGACTAAGTATCAATATTAACAATTTTGATGAGGCTTCTCCCCTGAATTCCAGAAAATCTGATACATTTACAGCCAAGTCACCAAAGAAAGATAAGAACAAACAAAGAAATACTGGAGATATTCAGAAGTATTTGTCACCTAAGTCTCAATTTCATTCAACATCACAGCCTTAAGTTGTACAAGAAGACAGGAAAAACTCCATATCTAAGGAAGTTAACAATAGTGATGCCAAAAGTCCTACGTGGCCAGATACCAGAACCAAAGAAGATATGCCAACATGTTCTCCACAGATATGCCTTGAAACTCAGGAACAAGGTGCAGCGTCCTCAATAGAGTCACCTTTGCTACAGTTACATGCCTGTGAAGGAAGAGCCCTAACAAGATCACATGATGACAAAAAGATTGTGTCAGAGTCATTAGGAGCCTAACACTGATTCTAAAGAAGCTACATTTACACCTTGTGGCATCACAGAGAATGGGTGTACTATGTCAGGTAGGACGCAGAAGATTGGAAACAGCACAGATTCAGCAGAAAATAAAGAGCCCCACCTGTTGACTAGTAATGATATTTCCAAAAGGAAAAATGAATTCTCATTTGAAGCAGTCAAGAATCTACGCTTTTCTTCAAAAAGAAGAAAAATGTTCCCCAAATCTTCTTCAGATCAAAAAGAAACAGGAAAATTTTTTACCCAAAAACTGATAAATATAGAGTGTATACTTTTTGAGATTCATAAAAGAGAAGAGCAGTACAGTTATGTTATTAGCATTTCAACTTCAGAAGGATGTAGATAAAGAACAAATGATGCCAAACAAGCAAAAAGGATCCCCCAGATGGGTATCCACTATTGCTATATCCTCACCTCCAGAAAACTAGCTCGATGGACAAAGGAGAAATTCCAAAGACAGGAACTTCAAAAAACAAATTGATACAGTGCTCAAAATGGGGGAGAAGCTCAAGAGATGGAAATCAGAAGCCTTCTTCTAGAATACAGCTGAAATATTCAGCTAATGGAAAAAAAAGATGCCAAAGTCTACCAGAGATAACTGTAATTTAAATAAAAGTGCTCATTCTGGGCTGGGAAAGTGGCTCAGTGGAAGAGTGCTTGCCTAGCATGTATGAAGCTGTGGTTTCGATTCCTCAACACCACATAAACAGAAAAGTCCAGAAGTGACATTGTAGCTCAAGTGATAGAGTGCTAGCCTTGAGCAAAAGAAGCTCAGGGACAGTGTCAAGCCCTGAGTTCAAGCCCCAGGACTGGCAAAAAATAAAAAATAAAAATGTGCTCATTCCCTTCAGCTTATTAATTCACAGAAAAGTATTTTTCAAATGTTTCAGAGATAAAAGCAGTAATGCAGGGGTAAAAGGGAATATTTCATAACCTAACAGAGCTGTGCTGTAAAGCTCTTTTTTATTAAAGAATCTCACAAGTTTATTGTAAATTCCTGCTCTGTAGTCATAGTTGTTATCATTAAATATTGTCATTACAAGGGAAGAATATATAAATATGTCTCTGTAAAACTCAGTAGTTAACAGGTGCCCTTATCTTTTCCATTGTTAGTAACTGTGTCATATACTGAATTTGCCTTCCTCATGGATATAAAAATGCCTTAGTCAAAGTCCAAGAAGTCTTGAAGAGCTGTTCTCTTTCCAGGATTTCATGTTTGAAATGGCAGCTTCTCACCTTTTGTCAGGAACAGTGATCAAAGCAAGATTACACTATACCAAGTGGTTACAAAAAAAAATCTAGGTAGAGTTTAAAAGCCCAAGGAATACTTGAAATGTACAACACTAATTTTCCATCTCAATTTAAATTTTAAGCATTATATTGTTTGTTTCCTTTGGTTTAAAATGGCTTAGGATCTATGTTAAATCAGTTTTCTGGAAAACTGGAATTCAGTTACAGAAAAGAAACTAAATTATTTATAGAAAGGAGAGTTTGAGTTGGGTTGGGGCTGGGTGGGGTGCCTTGGCAGTCAGGAACCAAACCAGGGAATTAGGGAATAGGTCTAGAATGAACATCAAGTTCCTTTTTATTTTTTTTAATTTAATTACATTAGTGTTGTTTTAGAGGTGACATACAGTGGGATTACCTTTACATATGTAAGGTAGTAAGTACATTTCCTTCCTTTTGTCCTTAGCTGTGCAGAAACTTTTTATTTTAACGTAGTTCCATTTGTCAAGTTTCTCTCCTATTTCTTGTGCCCCTGGGTCTCTATTCAGGAAGTTCAGCAGGTTCCTTTTGTCAGAACATTTTTCCTTGCACTTTCTTTGCTAAATCACATAGAAAACATCTTTGGTTTTACAGCTTTTTGACACCATAGTATCTAATACAAAAAGCTACTTATCTGAATTTTGGGGAATTTGTGTTTCTACTAAACTGCTATTGCTATTCCAGAAAAAAAAAAAAAGACGGAATTAACTGTAAGAAAATTTTACGGTAGTATGTTGTAAAAGCTGGAACAAGCATGTGTTTATGGACAGAAACAGGAAGTATGCTATATGGGGTTTGTTCGGTCTTGTCCCTGGAAGTTAAATCACAAAGCACTGATTTTATTTAGTGATGTTTAACTTAGAGACTTTATAAGAACAACTTTCAGCAAACAATAGTTTTAATAACATTTTTGCTGTTGTGTTAGTAATCCACTTAATGTCAATAAACAATAAGCTCTTCCAGCATGAATTCTAGCTTTAAGTAGCTGGTATTTTCCTGTGTCATCAAACTTTTTTTCCTTCCAAATTTGTGGTTAAAATTCTCTCATTCTTTGCATACTTTATAGTATCTATGGGACTATTGATTGGGTAAAGATGGGTAAACTTCCAATTCAAAATTCAGTATTCCCTTTTTTAAAAAAAGGCCCTCTGTATAATAATTGTGATGAAATATAGTCAGAAACAAAATTTGTCTAAAACAGACTAAAATCAGTCTGATCGAATCATATGTAATTAATATTCAATATGCAATTGAGTATGCAATTTCACTTAATGTTTTAGGGTAGACATTATCAGAATGCTTTGAATTGACAGTTGTCTAACTCCTGAAATATACACAATAGCCCATAATGTGACATATTTAAGATAAATTATTTAACTACTAATATGTCTATAAAGAAGTCTTCCTGATTAAAGTTGGTTTAAGAGAAGTTTTCATTTCTTTATTAGCCTTTCTGTCATTCATAGAAATAGAAACTAATAACATTTTTGTGTCAGGAGATTGTACTGCTTTTTTCTTTCATTTTTGTGGAAGATATGCTAGAATGTTTAATTTCTCAGTGAGAAATTAAGCTTTAGCTGCACAGATAAGAATAATCTGAAAAACTAAAGGAATTATTAAAGATAAATACTTGCTTTCACATGGTTCTATAGTATTTAAGGTTCAATTTACATAGAAAAAAGAAGTCAAATCTTATGTTTTAATATAGTTTATAGCTATATTAGCCCTTCTCATAGTAAGCTACACAGCAGTCCCTTGGTAACCACATGTGTGGATCCAAGAAGACTCTGGCATGAGCAAACACCATGACCTCTCCAGATGCCAAGAACTCATTCGATATACCATGGATGCTTGATTCATTTTTCTCATAGCTTCCACCCAACTTCCACTAAACACTTGCTGCCTTTCAATAAATCTCAATTTTTCACTTTCTTGCTTAAAATAAGCGCATACACTTTTACCTGCCTTTTGAGGGCCCATTTGCTTTGGGGAGGAAGATTATCACAAATTGAAAGGCAGGGTAACTCAGCAGATTACTCAATGATGTAAACATAGCTAACAACCCAGGATCCTGTAAGCCTTCTCTGCATCTATTGAACTATGGAATAGGTTTGTGGGAAATTTTTTGGTTTAAAGCTTTTCTTTGATTTTATTTATTTAGTTAAGGTTCATTTTTACTGTAATCACCCACATGTAATAAATCCACAAATAAGGTAGAGAACACTTCCAGCACTTCAGTGAGCTCCCTTAAATACTTCCCAGTTAGCATCCCTAGGACCCCGATCAAAGGAATGTGCTGTGGGTTGAATTGTTCCTCTACCCAAAGATCATATGTTGATGCCCTAACTCCAAGTAATAGCTGTATCTGAGAAAGAGCCCTAACTAGTAATTAATGTTAAATGAAGTCAGAGTAAGGAGCCTTAATCCAATATAATTAGTGACCTTGAAGGAAGCAAAGGGATTTCTTAAATGCACATGCCAAGGAAAGGCCATAGGACACACTGTTGTCTAAACCCCTCCAGCTATGAATTTCATTACATCTGATAGAGCTGGCTCATACACAGCCTCTGTCCTGACTTCTACTTCACTGATCAGTTTGCCTATGTGGATCCTGGTCTCCCTCGTGGAGACTCAGCCCTTGCTGAGGAGCTGAGGAGGCAACAGAGCCATATGACATCAAACATCATCCCACTGAACTGGGACTCATGACCCTGACAGACACGGACTTGGAGCCATGTGGAGAAGTTAGATTGCTGCGGAAAAGGATAGGTGAAAGAGTAAAGCTCAGGAATTTTCCTCCTCCACAACCTATCTGTCCCAATTGAGGCCCAAAGTGGGGGTGGGGAGGTAGGCTGTATCTATCTTATGGACAGGTTTACGGGTTTTCTGTATTTTTAGACAATTTCTCACTAGCTTTCTCTTGTGGCCAGCCCTGTCAGTATGAGAGAATTGTGTGGGAAGAGGGCAGCCATAAAGATCTTTAATTAAATCTGTCCCAGAAATAAGAAAAGACTTATCTGGCCAGGAGAGAGGCTTCAAGCTACATACACAAGAGGTCTGTTATTTCTCCCATGAAGTTAAGACGGGAAGAGTTACTTTTCTTCAAAGTAGGGATCATGGGGGAATTCTAACTCTCTTTCTTTCTCCCTAATTGTATAACAGTAGAAGTGTGGTTAGCTCTGGGAGAACTTCTGGAAAGGGAAAGAAACAAACCATAAAATCCCTGATAAAATACTTTTATAGGGTTCTTTGAACACTGAGGAATAACAAAGCAGAATCCTTTCCTACAACAGAAAGAGCCCTGGGCTTAAGTTTTCCAGGATAGGCATGTGACCCAGCTGCATGATCTGGGGGTTCTTCCCCTCTGAGCTTGGGTCTCTTATTCTCTAACAGGACAGGAGATAACTTTAGTTAAATGTAAATAAACTTTTTCTGGAGCCATAGGTGGTAACAGGATTGACTAGTCAGGAGATGAGGGAAAACCGAGATTCTACATGGACCTTGGTATTTCTCTGGCTGCTATGTCCCCTTAAACAGAATCCTCTTTGAGGAGCACAAAGAAGGCACAATGCCTATGTGCCTCTGATCATATAGAATAATAGTTACCAAAACGAACTCCAGGAAATGAAAACAAGAGGTTTTTATTTTCTTGGTTGCTGTTTTTTTTTGTCTTATTTGTTCATTTATCTGTCTTTGGTAGGGTAAAGGGAGACACATAAATGGAGGGACAAAAAGTAAACAAATGCAGCAGTGGAACTCATTAGACACTATGTAGAAAATGAACTATACAACTTGTGTCTGGGGATGGAAGAGAAAAACAGGAGAGAGAGTGAAGGATGGGTTGACCTTGTCCAAAAACAAATGTGCTCTTTACCTGACTTATATAACTGTAACCCATCTGTATATCACCTTTATAGTCACAATTACTTTTTAAAAAAATTAAAGGAGCCTCCTTCACCTTACATGAACTTCATCTATTAATGTTCCTTGTTTTACTTTGTATCTGGAACATTCTTAAACATTAGGAGCACCAAAATGAACCAATCATGGATCCCACGCTGGCAGAGCTAGAAGGAGGGCTCGGGAAGTACTTGGGACATTAAGCCCAAACAGAAAGGAAGGCAGTACACAAAAATGTAGTCCCTGAACTGCATTTGTAATGGTGAACAGGAGCCACCAATGCTGGGGTAGATGAGCAATAAAGCAGAGGGAAATACAGGATAAGGTAGAATGGGGCTAAAGATAGGGTAAAATGGCAGGGGAGAGGCAGGCTACTAATCACACGACAGGCTAATCACCTAGAATTTGTCCCACTGGCAAGAATAGCTTGAGGCAAAGATGTGATGCAATCTGATACACTTTAGCAAAAAGACAGCCAGAAGAAAGAGTACATAATGACACTCCAGCCATTACCTAGAAAAGCAGCAGGATAGGAGGAGACTGGGATGGTGATGATTTTAGTTCAGGACATTGTGGACATTGTAGCTTCAGCAAGGTACCCAGAAAGGAGTTCTGGATATGACTGGATGTCTAATTATAAAAGTCAGGAGAGAGACCTCTAGGATGAAATATACAGAGCTGACAGCCATCAGCCTTAAGTGTGAACACACTGTCCCTCAGCACTGTCAGGCTGTATGACACACAGCATCACACCTCTAAACCTTCTCCCCCGCTTCCACCACCCAAGAATCCCAGTGGCTCCCACAGACCAAAGGGGAGACAGTCAACTTTCTGGACAATGAAGCAAGAGCTGTGGAGTGTAACCATGGAGAACTGTCCCTTCTCTGCACTGTTTCTGAAGGAGGTACAAACACCTGCATGCCTTGCTTCCAGAACAAACCCAATACCAGTGGCCCCTGCCTGGTCTGTGAGAGTTCAGACCTCCATGCCACAGGACGCACAGCAGCAACCCTTCCCGTGGCTCAAGACCCAGGAAATGTTCATTCCTCCCTTTCTCTCACAACTGTGTCTAGGACTTGTCAGTTTCAAAAGGCACAGAGAATAGACAGAGATGACTCAACACCAGCACTGTTTATTGGACAGAAATTCCTGCAGAGGGAGCCTCCATCCAAGGCTAGAGACTCACCCCTGCATACAGGCTAGTACTTTTAAAGTGGGTTGTAGGAATGCTGGAGTTGTCTAGTGGATATTGGTATAGACATGGCATGATGGACATAGATAGTGTGCAAAATTGGCTACAGCAGGAGGAAGGGAAGAAGGGGTGGAAGAGGTATCTTTTTAAGGCTCTAGTCTATTAAAGCAGTAGTAAGTTCTGATTTGGAGCAAGCCACATGAGTTACAGCTGGCCAAAGAGAGTGGCTAAAGTGAGAAATGATCATAAATCAAGATTTTGGTCTGGGGTCTCAAAATAAGAACACCTGGCCCTTCAGACCTAACAAGGCTTATTATGGATGAGCTAGATTTATTTCTCAAATAAACTAATACATCGCATTGGGCAAAGCCCACATAATTTAAAATTCTGAAAGTACAAAAGAAAAGAGTCTTTCTACCCCATCTTCTGATTACCCAGTCTCCTGACCCAGCTGTGCACAGCCCCACATGCACTTTCTGACATGCACATGACTGCTTACACAAATCCTACACCTGCAGCACCAAAGAGCTGCATGCACTGCTCTGTACCTTAATCCTTAATGTGCTGTGATATATTCTAGATAGGCTCAGAAAGCATTCTCATTCAGACATGAAGATTGTGTCACCATCCTGATTTGCATAACTAGTTCCTTGTTGGTTCCTTGGTGGTTGGCCTCTATTTTGCTATTGCTGACAGTGTTATGACTCATGACACTGCTCAGATGTCATTTCCCACATGTGTGCCACACCCTCCATCACACCAAGAGTTGAGATAGATCACACTTGCAGTTTGATTTTCCAAAGTTAGCTGACGTTAAATAAAGGAGAGGAGGAGAACCAGCAGTGAATAAATGAATATAGCAGCTCCAGTTATCCAGAGTTGATCCTGAACAGAATTTAAGAAGTAAGATGCTTACTAATGGATGGCCTTTGGAATCCATATCTATAGGAGAGGAGCAAGCATGTGTGAAGAAGTTTGGTGACCATGCAGGCCAATACTAAGGCACTTGAGGCAAAATATTCAGTCAACAAGTATGTTCTACATGGAGCTGAAATCAGTAAGCTTTAATTCCCTCTTCTCATCCGGGCATCCCCAGCATTCTTCCCAGCAAGGGGCCTCCAGCCAAGGGAAATGTATTGTTTGCCGTTGTTTTGTTTTTCTTTCTTGTTTTGTTTGTGTTCTGGGATTTTTGTTTTGTCTCATAAGCAAGTTTATCTGATTTGCAGAAGGAAAAGGGAATCACATAAACACCAGGACAAAGGATGGTACTCACTAGGCACTAAGTTGGAAATGTACTTTACAACATGGGGGAAGGAGAGTGGGGAGGAGAAAGCAGGAGAAAAGGAGGGAGGGGGTAGCAGTTTCCAAAAAGAAATGTACTCATCACCTTACTCATGTAACTGTAACCACCCTGTTCATCACCTTTACAATAAATAAGAAGAAAAAAAAACTGCTAAAGGCTACATGCCAACAGCAGTCACAACAGCGTAGAAAAAAGACTTTCCTTAAAAGTAGGTCAAGGCAGTAACTTTCCATGTCTTATTCAAACAGAAAAGGACCTGGAGAAATAACAGTCCCTAAAGAAATAGATTGGAAAACACCAAGAAAAATGGTTTGATAAGCAGAGATTGAGTGAATGATTGAGTGGGGGCCAATTCTAAAACACAGGGTATGTTGACCACAAAATGTCATCAAAGTAATCCCAGCAGTGCCACCAAATGACCAAGGTGACAACACGAGTCCATGACATCAGGGCTCCTATCCCACACTGACCAGGTGTGTTGTGGACATGTTGTCTGTATGTATATCCTGCTCTCCCACTGTGTCTAGGAACCAAGGTCATTCCCAGTCAGGGTCCTGCTGTCCATGGTGCTGCCAGACAATCATTATCCATTCTGTGTACCTCAGCTCTGTGGGAGTGGGTAAGAGGTGGGAGAGAAAGTTCTAGAGTGTTCTGGAAAATGCATGTTGACCTAGTATTTAAAGTCTTTCAGCTTTAAATTCCTTTACTACAAAATATAAGTACTGGAACTTCCTTACAGGATATATGAGAGATTTATGAAGGAAACATAAGAAGTCCTTGGACATAGACAATCCTCTGCATCCTTGTGTTAATATTGGTGTGAAGACAGAAAAAGATGACTTTAATACTCAAGGAATTCAACTTTATGCAAACAAAACTGTTGATAGCAAAATCTCAGCTTCCTCTTTTCCTCTCGCCTGTTGTTTCCCATCTCTTCTCTTTCTCCATTTAATGAGAGGAGACTCTAATTAAATCCATGCCCTCTTTCCTTCTTTGCTTTCCTACTGTCCCTCCTCCTCCTCTTCCCCACTCCCCTGAATCTCTCAGTCATTCCAGGGTGCTCCACTACATTCTAATGGAGATTGTGACAACAGAAAACCTGTGAGAGCCATAGAAATGGCTCACAGCCAGAGCATTCAACCCAGACAGAAAGCTTTTCTTCTTTTGCTCAATTATAGAAGCCTGTGAGCCTGAGACGTTGGTAAGGTTGATCCTCAGGTCTTCCACAAAGCTGATCTCTTCCCAGTGGTTCTCAAAATGGGTTCCCAGACACACAATATTTGCATTACTTTGGAACTTCTCATGAATGCCAATTCTGTGCCTTTTCCCTAGGACTTTTCAATCAGAACTTCTGGGACTAATGACCCAGAAATCTGGATTTAAAAAGCCCTCCAGTTGTCTCTATGGGAATTACTGCCCTAACCTAAAAAGCTCTGGGGAGAGGGCTACAGAGAAAAGGTTTTCCCTGGAACTGGTATGGTCATTCCACCTTTTTCTACTCTAGCCAACAGTGTGGCTTCCTATTGCCTCTCTCTAAGCCACAACCACACATTCATCCCTAGTTCATTCACCTGTAAGTGGTCTCTCAAGTCCAGGTTTCTTGAGTGTTTGGCAATTCAGCTGCTGGTTATAATTCATAAGTCATACATCTAAACATCTTCAGTGGTTCCCACTGCTCATAGAACCAAGGTCAAGACCCTTATACTAATTTTCCTTTCTCTTGGGGGGGAGCGCATATCAAGCTCCTAAAAAGAAGGATAATGTGCAAGTTATACCCAGCATCCCACACTAAAGAGTAGAGACAGCCTGGAGAGACAAGCACTTTGGAAGAGACATGCCATCCTTCATAAACCATAGAATATTTTGAAAAAAATAATTTCAGCAAGCTTGCCTATTGTTAGCAAATTTATTACCAATTAATGACCCCCAAATAATGACATTAAGAAGCATACCAAAGGGAAGTAAATCAATTTTTCTCAGCCCTTCTAAGTTAATAGTTGGGACAAAACTCCTATAAGAAAAAAAACTATTCATGATTAAAAACAAACAGTTGGGGCTGGGAAGGTGGCTCAGTGGTAGAGCACTTGCCTTGCGTGCATGAGGTCCTGGGTTCAATTCCTCAGCACCACATAAGCAGAAAAAAACCTGGAAGTGGTGCTGTGGCTCAAGTGGTAGAGGGCTAGCCTTGAGCTGAAGAGCTGAGGGACAGTGCCCAGGCCCAGAGTTCAGGCCCCACAACCGGACCCAAAAAAAAAAAAACCAGGTTCATTAATATATGCAGTGCACACTACGCAGGGGAAAAGCCACTGAACGCATTGTATAGGGTCTCACTCTAAATACCATTTCAACAAAGAACAATACATTTTACAGAAGTGACAAGACAAAGGAAAAACAGTGTCATGAATCCAAGGCAGGACAAGTGTGAGAAGGTAAATCCATGAGAAGAAATCCTGTTTGCAGATTCCTTGGTACTGATGATCCTGAGTTGATATGAAAGTATTGTAAAGAACACTTTAGAGACTGAGAGTTTTAGAGTAGAGGTAGAGTGTGTTTGCATTGCAAAAGAGGAAGGGGAAGAGCAAGAAGAGAGAAGAGAATGAAGAAGAGGAAGAGAATGTACCAAAAACCATCTAGGTTTTTGATGGGAAAAGAGGGAAGAGGCTAGAAAAAGTATTGTCTTTGTGACTCTGTGCCTGCTTTTAGCAATGAAAGAAGAAAGCAAGTGTAAGGTCCGCTCCTGGAGGGCAAGCAGACTCCACCCTCCTCACAGCAAAGTCTCCACCCAGTACCTGCATTACCTAGGCAACTGGGACACCTGGAAGAGGTCACATCTGCATCTGCTGAGGTCACATCTGAATTAGATGTGGCCACACCTTTCTCTGCCCAGACCCTAGATAAGGCCTCGCCCAGGCCCAGATGCCCTCTCTCTGCTCTTTTCTAGCTCTTTTCTCTCTTTTTTTCTAGCTCCCTTCTCTTTCCTAGCGCTCTCTCTTTCCCACCTTTCCCAGATGCACTCTCTCTCCGCTCTTTTCTAGCTCTTTCTCAGCTCTTTCCTTCTCTTCTCTTTCCCAGCTCTCTCTCTCTCTTTCCCAACTCTCCCAGCTCTCTTTCCCAGGCCTTTTGCCAGCCGCGTGGAGTGCCAACCTTGCCTGGTCCCAGCAGGTCTACTGAATAAACCTACCCTTACCTGAATACCACGTGCATGGGGCAGTTCTTACTCGGCTACCTCTTTTTAAAAACGTAACAGCAAGTACCCTTGACTTTTGGCTACTTTCAGCTTTATAATCTATACATTTGGAGGAGAAATATATTAGTTTCTTTCAGTGTTGATGAATCTCCTCTTCTGCCTTTGAAAATGTACTAGATGTGATTTAAAAAGCCAGAACCTCTTTGTGAGTGACTTCTCTACTGAGAGCAGTGCCAGAATTTGACAAGCCCAGCAGCTGAATAAGAAAGGGAAGAACAGACTGAGCCAGTGAAGACTGGAGCATCCCACTGATACCTGCTGTTGGAGCCCATCAGGAATCGCTCTTGGAGACATCTCTTGTGTGCCAGTGACTGTGCTCAGCCTCTTCTATTAACTCATTTAAACCTTGACCTTGCCTCTTTCTGTGAGTTGCTACTAGAATTGCTATTGATACTGAAAGCTTAGACTATGAATTCAATGCCAATTCACAACTAATGAGCAGGGTTTTGGCAAAAAGGAGGCAAAGGATTCTTTGCCAGACCATCCCCACCCAATAAATAAATAAATAAACAAGCAAACAAATAAGGTGTCATTCCTCTTCCTAAATGGTAAATTGCACTTTAAAGGAAAGTATAGGTGTTTGGAAGCTTCTGATCCAGTCTCAGAAGCTGAAGCAGCATACCCTGATAACAGATTTCCTCCTTCCTATGGTACTTAAAGAGTTAAGAGGCAGAGGCATAGTGACCCAGCAGGTGCATGGAATAATGTTAATCTTGAACCTCCCTGCCTAGAGGAATGATACAGGAAGGAAAAAAAATGAAGAAATAAAAATTAAAAAACCTCAAAGAATTGAGCAAATCAAGTTAGCTAGTGAGTGCTTTCCTCACTGGGTTAAAACTACAGTTGCATGCACACTTAAGTGTCTGTTTCCATTATGTTGTTGTTAGTATATTACTACAATGGTAACATGGCTATAATTCAAGTTAGAAGAAAAGCAGCCAATCAGGGAATTATAGCCAGTAAAACTTGGTAGGGTAAGCTGATAACTTGCCTGGCAGCCAAATGGGAGTAGTAGGCTACAAAAGAATGAGGAAATAAGAAGGACAAAAGAATAAAGAAACAAGGACAGGACAGAAAATCCTTGGTATAACAACCTTATAAGAAATGGAAAACCACCAATCAGAAGGCCATCCAATTATCACTGTTTAAAATAAGGCCAAGCCCTGTAATATAGAAAAAGGAGGATGGCAGTCAACATGGCAGACAGAGGTTTACACCCGTGTCTTCCCAGTGGCATATCTACGTCATGTGCAATCTTCTGTATCATACTTCTCTTCTAAAAATTTTTTATCATCTTTACTTATGTTCACATCTTGCCTGAATTCTTCTTTTGCCTGACCCAAGGACTTTGGCTGCTTAGCTTCTAAACTTTTTGGTAATGTATTTGATGCATTAGGTGGGAAGTTAGGGATTCATTATCTGCTTTTATGACTTGGATTCATCAAATGGTTCCAGTTGTATAACTAAAGAATTACACTGTGCCAGGCACCAGTATCTCATGCCTGTAATCATAACTATTTAGGAGCCTAAAATCTGAGGATCACGGGTCAAAGCTAGCCTGCGCAGGAAGTCCATGAGACTTTTATCTCCAATAAACGCAGAAAAAGCCAGAAGTGGTGCTGTAGCTCAAGTGGTAGTGCACTAGCCTTGAGCACAAAGAAGCTCAGGGACAGCACCCAGACCCAAAGTTCAAGCCCCAGGAACAGCAAAAATAAAAATAAAAAAGCATTACACTGTGCTGATTCAGATAATACTACTCATTTCCACTCCATTTTAGTAAAATAAATCAGTACTTCAGTGAACCAGCTTTAGTTTTCTAGTTTGCTTCCAATGAGCCTGTTATTACTGTAGTTTTTCTTCTTTTGTATATGATGAAGATACATATTAGGTGTCTACTTGGAGTGAAACTCAATGTCCCATCTAGCATACAAAATGGATCAATGGATGGTATGTATTTCTAAGCCCTCCCCTGCCCCCCAGTGTAAGTCTAAAGGCATGTGACTGACATGATAGAGAAGAAGGGCAGAGGTAATAATAATAATAAATAAAAACCAACTGTGTGCTTGCACAGAAAAACTCCACCCTATTCCTCTGCTGGGCCCCATTTTGAAAATGGTGGCATGGTCCTTGAAAGATTTCCTGGAACTCATCATCCACCAACCAACCTCTAGCCACATGGGACTTAAACAACTATTATATCTCATGCCATAGAAATTGACATCGGAAGCTACCTGTCATCACAGGTATCATTATTATACCCAGAATTCTATGCCAGAAGCCCAATTGGAGAGGGGGATATTTAGTGAAAGGAGTCCCCCCTGCCAGCACCCCTCAGCCCAATGTGCCAACTAGAGAGTCAGTAGTGGTAAAGAGCAAAGAAGATTTAAATCTGACATGCTCAATTGTCATGCATGGTGATACTGTTCAGGGATTCATTTCTCTCCTCATTAAAGAATTAAAAGACAGGAAAAGTGTTTAAAGCTGACAATGAAAGTTTATTTGAAAGTGAAAGGAAAGCCATAAAAGAAAGTAGTGAGACTATTTGAAAAGGGACACAAAGAGGAGTCCAGTGGAGTCCTCTTAGAGGGCAGTTTTTGTAGTACTGGCTTCCTCCCCTTTCTCCTCCCCTGGGCTTTGCTCTGATTGTTTGATGGTTTATGCCTGTGCCACTCTGGCTCATTCCATTGGTAGAATAAGCACCCAGGCAATTATGAAAAGAAACATTTGAGAGAGAATTCAGGGCATTATGTGAAACAAGAGTGTTTATGCATGCACCTGAGGTTCAATGGAAACAAGAAACACTATGATGGACCAAATATTTATCTGCCACATATTATGTTGTAGTAAAGAGGCTAAGTGATTCTTACATCCTCATGTCTCTTGCTGGGTGGAGAGAGTTTTATACCCAGAGCTAAAAAGCCTAAAGATGAGAGAGGACATTCATTGAATGTAGATGCCACACTCAAGGTGAGCTAGGAGGACTCTGTTTCAGAAAAAAATGTAGATGCCATAGCCTTAGGAAATCCATAGAGAATGCTCTGATCCTACCTTGATTATCTTCCTAAATGGCTTGAATCACCCACTTCTGATAGTCCCTAAGTATACCCTATATGGAAAGTTGAAGCTTAGCTTCCCTAGATGGAAAAGTTCCACAGGTACCTGAGCTTGTACCTGAGTATGTCCATATAAGGTCTGCTTCTGTTAAGGCTTGGTCTCCACCCCAAGCATGTGGTTGTTATCTCTAAAAGATTGGTGCAAGCTCTGTTCAGGACTGCTGGTCTTTGAGACAGGAGTCTACCATGCAGTCACCAGCCTTTTAATAAAGCTCCAAGATTCGAGCTCTCAAAATGTGGCTTCTCTGTTTTCTCATCTTATAACAATGTCCCCTCCTTTTTTATCCCTATCTACCTAATAGTTCCCCTATCTTCGCCTCCATGGCTTAAGGATCATCATCCTTCCGCTACCATCAGTGGTGATTATCCCCTTATGCCCATTCCTTCAATCTTCAACATAGCAATACATGAAACTGGATGCCGAAAGAAGCTATTTGCATTTTCCTCTCGTTCTCTTGGGATGAACTGAGTCCAGGCTTTCCTTTGCCTCAGTTTGACTTCACATGGCTGTGTTTACCAGGGGATGCTTTATTTACCTGGATGTAGAATTGGATAGGTGTGAATTTCAAAATAACAGCTCTGTAGGACTGACATTATCATTTCACAAAAGCCAGCAGAATGGCTGGTGGGAAGTGTTTTCACGCACTGACTAATCTCTTTTCACACATCTTTGCTCCAGGTTGGATGCTTTTTATCACCTGCAGAAGGAATTGAATAGCTGTGAGTTCCAAAGCCAGGATGCTTACATCATGCTTCAGCATTTCAAAGAAAAATCAAAGGAGCCTTTAAGAACTGCTTTTATGTTTCTCAAAGTTATTCTGGACTGTTTTCAGGCTTCTAGGAAGTAATTTTTTTATCCAAGTCCAACACACAGCCCCAACTGAGAAAAACTGAAAAGGCACAGTTTCACAGGGAGGAAGAACTCAGAGACCAGCATAGAACCTTCTGCCACTGGCCAAAGAGGGATCTCCTTACCTTGCTTCATCCCCTGATGATGGAACTCCATCTTCAGAGGGCAGCTCCCCATCGTACCACACCAACCCTGAGGCTCTTCCTTTTATCCAGCAAATGGCTGCTTCTCTGAAAATCTATCTGCCTATCCTGTCTGTGAGGTTTGCAGTCAGGGAGCTGAGCCCCTTACTATAAAACAACCCATGGATGTCTCAGGGCAGCTGTTGTTGATTTCCTTCACTTTCTTGTCTCCCTAACCAATGTCATCATTATTTGCTTCCAACACTGACATGACATGGCTGGGTCTCTCCCAGTAAACCTGTGTGCCTTCTTCTGCTGGATATTCTCATAGTCTTTATTTTTCAGAGCAGTTTCAGGTACAGAGCTAAACTGACCAAATGTACGGAGCTTTCCTATGTACCACTGTGTGAACCCATCAACTTATCATAATAACAGCTCATGGAGACAACTCTTGTATGCCAGTGACTGTTCCCAGCATCTTCTGTAACTCTTTTAGCTTTGACCTTGCCTTTCCCATCCACATACCCTACTCAAGGGTACATTTGTAGTAACTGATGAGCTTACATCCACAAGTCATTACCACCCAGTGGACTAGTTACATTAAGGTTCATTCTCAGTGATGCATGCTCTATGAGTTGATATGTATATGATGATGAGTGCCCACCATTACAGTGAAAGGGGGAACTACTAACCTTGACCCATAAATTAATTGGGAGCAGGAAAAGGGCTGGGGATCCCAGACTTCTCCATTTTGGGTCTAAGTTCTTTGGCCTGAGCTATTCTCTCCTGCAGTCCCTTAGCAGCCATCTTGGAATCCAGGAAGGACTGGACCACCTACCCTGGTGTCAATGACTCTTGTAGCAACAGGACCCCACCTGAACCATCATGAGATATAATGGACCACCAGACTCAATTGAGAGGTTAGTCAATCAGGGACAGGTAAGACAGTTAGGGCAATGAAAAGACTCCTCTAGATAGATAGGGAAGTACTGGCTGTTCTATAGAAACATTCCAAACATCCCAGCTCTCTTTGTCCCAGCAGGAAAAGAGAAAGTGGGACAGACCTGAAAGGGAGCTACAGGTAAATTACAAATCATACTTCAACTCCAAAGGCTGAAAGGGTACAAAGGGTACAACCAATCAAAATACCATGGGCCTGACCAATAAATAAAATCACCTTCCAAAGACATAAATATTGTAGTAACTAATCAAAACTTAAAACTATATAGATAAAAACCTATAGACCTAGCCACACAAGTGACAACAATCCTCTCTCTTAGGACCTGTCTCTAGCTGAAACTATCTTTCTTTCTGTCTTTCTTTCTTTCTGTCTTGCTTTCTTTCTTTTGCTTTCTTTCTTTCCTTCTTCTATTATTTCCCTCTCTTTTTCTCCCTTCTCCCCCCTTATCCTTCTATCTCTCATTTCTCTTTTGCTCAGCTTTCAGCTTTTTTGCTCACAGCTAGTGCTCTACCATGTGTGCCATGCCTCTACTTCCAGCTTTGGGCTGGTTAATTGGAGATAAAGAATCTTGCAAATTTGTATGGTTTTGACCCTCAATCCTCAGATCTCAATCCTCTTGAATCGCTAGGATTATCAGCATGAAACACCTGAGCCCAGCTCTTATTTCTTGTCTTCTTTATTAAATAAACTCCACACTTTCATGCCCACCCTCCATTACCTGTGGGTTTCTTCATGAATTTCTCAAGACAAGAACCTAGCAAAGCAAGGCCATGATGTGAAACCCACTGAAGCCAGCTGCAGTGTGATAATGCAAGTGGGCAGATGTTGCCATCACTTGTCAAATAACCTTTAAGACTTTCAGGGCCAGACCAGGCCAGCTACCTTAACAAGCATGGAATGGGTGGCATGTAATAAACCTCTTTCTCTGTCCTTTACCATGTCTCCTTATTTGGTGCAAATGGGCAAGTGGCTGGGCTTGACATGTGGAACTCCTGAAGTTTGAGTCTGAGGTCTAAAAGCTCAGGTTTTCACATTGCACAGAGGAGTTTCACTGCATTTAAAATCTTTGCGGAAAGGAGTTTCCTTTCATTTTTTTTAGGGTCCTGCTGTGCCTGACTATAAGCAACAGGTCAGCAGAAGAACATGTATTAGGTCAGCAAGAGAGAAGCTCACCCATTAGGTCAGCAGGAAAAAAAGCATACACATTTATTCTAAAATTTTTCTGTGATATGGAACCTTCCTAAGAAAATGAAAACTCAGAGAAATAGGTAGCTACATGTGTGTGTGTGCATGGGTGCTTCTGTGCACGCATGTGTGCATGCCAGTCCTAGGGCTTGCTCAGGCTTGGGCATTGTCACTGAGCTTTTTCTGGTTTTTTGTTTGGTTTTGTGTTTTCAGAAGGCAAGCACTCTACCACTTGAGCCACCTCTGCTTATAGCTTTTTAAAAATTATTAGTATTAATTGAAGAATTTCCTGCCCAGGCTGGCTTTGAGCAGTAGCTAGGCTTACAGGAGTGAGCCACCAGTGCCCAGCTTATGTATGCTTTTATGCTAAGTGTAATGAAAGAGAGTTGTGAGAAAATATGACTGGGCAAAGGAGGTGTCTGCTAATGGTGTGACAAACTGAAGGGAACTTCAGATTCTTGTGTAGGGTGGCATCTAACATTCCTCTTTTAGAGTATGGAGCAAGCCATCTGGCAAATTAAGGTCTTCAAGGGAGAGGAGAAAGAAATGCCATATTGGGGGAAGGGGGGTATTATATTCTAAGCCCCAAGCCTCTGGCACCCTCCTTCTTATAGATTTTTGCACAGCACGATTACTCACAGTGGGAGGTATGCCTTATGCAACAGCTGCTCAAAAGCTGTTTTTGCTGAAAAGCACTGACTCCTTCCTGGGCCCATGAATTAACCAAAAGCAGGAGAGAAGCCTGGCATCCCTGCCTCCATTTTGTACGTCTTTTCTCTAAGTCTTTCTCTCTGTAGTCACTTTGCAATTAGCTTGGAATCTTTTCGATCCATTTCATGACAAGAGACCTAAACTAGACTACCCTATAGAACAACAGAGCATCCTCATGACAGACCATCATCAGGTAACAAGACCACTAGTAATCATGATAACCATTTTTCTGGAACCCCTTGAGGGACAGCTATCTGACTCTGGTTACGTAGTAAGGGATGGAAAAGGGAAGCTGAGGCAAAGGTCAACATGGCAGGGAACAATATCACCTTTCTTATTCACGTTGGTACCTGGGAAGTGGGTTCCAAAACCATTATATGTTTAAGTATTCTGAAACACTTTGTCTGATGCAAAGGTAAAGGCAAGCTCTCCCATTTGGGCGACTCATGTTCCTTGGTGCAAGGGAATCTAATTTAAAAAGGAACCTCTTTGTTTGGGTTATCCAATCAGAAAGCACTTTACAAAAGGCCACGCTGAAGGCCAGACGCTCTACTTCTGCATGCATGTTCCAAGATGGGGGAGCCAATCAGATAAGAACTTACATGCTGTAGTTCCCAAAGGGGCGGAGAATCCAATAAGAAAGGCCCCTAGCAGCCCAGGACCACTACTTTACGAACCAAACTAAGATACATTCCCCAAAGAGGGAGGGGGGCGAGGAACCAAATAACTGAAAGATTGAGACCAAGAAGCTGTGGATTGTTTTTTCCTGGGACTGGAAAATCCCCTCTCCGTTCTTGGAAAGTCCGTTAACTTTTCTTTCACTTTCAAAACTTTGTTCATTTTAAACACTTTCCTGCTTTTTTGTTCTTTAATTGGCAGGGAAAACAAACCTTCCACTAGATAGTATCTATCATCTTTTGGAAGCAAGAATTGAAATAATGATCAACCAGGCCGTACTCTGACCAGGACTGTATAATCATTACTCATACCTTTCAACCCCTGTCTCCAGTTCTCCTTAAAGCTAATGCACATGTTGTACCCTGAAGATTGCTGAAGATGTACCAAGATGTTGCCCTGTCATAAATCTGTCTCTGCCCTTCATCAAGTCAGTATTTGGCATGTCAGGGCAGTAACAGTGTCTAATGTATAGAATTCAGGGACTTTGGACTGGAGTCTGAAACTCCAGCTTCACTAATAGGGCACCATTCCCTCTTTTCCAGGGCTGAGGCTGCTCATCTGAGCCCAAAAGACCCTGCAGCCAAACCTCTTGTTGAAATAGTGCCTGTTTGAGTTCTCTCTCCCAATCACTTAAAATCTTGATTCTGTCACCTATCACGTTCAGTTCCCTACCCAAGTTCTGGTCTTTTCTGCTTTGGGTCAATGTGTGGGAGACTTAAAGCAGTCTCACAGCTACTGGCTGCAGCAAAATGTCTTGGCATGCTTCTTATTACTGTCCTAGGGATCTCTTGATCAAAAAATAAAAGACATAAAATAGGGCCAGGAATGTGTCTTCATGGTAGAGTGTTTGCCTAGCATGCATGAAGCGCTGGGTTCGATTCCTCAGTACCACATGCACAGAAAAAGCTGGAAGTGGTGCTGTGGCTCAAGTGGTAGAGTGCCAGCCTTGACCAAATAAAGCTTAGGGGCAAGCCCTGAGTTCAAGCCCCAAAAAAAGGTATAAATAACTTTACTGTTCATTCAGAAATTTCCCAATAGGTCCATTTATTCTTCAAAATAATGACAGTGACATTTTATACTCCAAGACTCTCAACCCCTTTGCCCATAAATTCATTCCTTGCAGTGCTCAATAGTTCCAAATTGCTAGATCATCATCCTTAGCCAAACTACCCTATACCCCTGGCTAATATATGCATTGCCAGGGACCACTGGCTCACACTTATAACCCTATCTACAAGGAAAAAATGTGATTTAGAGGATCACAATTCCAGGTGGAAATATCTGGGCAGAAAAGTCTGTAAGACTCCAAGTTGGACAGTGATGGCTCACACTTGGCCATTTAGGAGGCTGATATCTGAGGGTTGTAGTTCAAAGCCAGCTGGGCAGGAAAGGCCCCTGAGACTCTCATCTCCAAATAACCACCAAAAAACTGGCAATAGAACTCTAGCTCAATAGATAGGGCACCAGCCTTGAGCAAAAAAGCTAAGTACAACACCTCAGCCTTTAACAACCTCAGCAAGTATCCTACCTTGGCCCTTTCCCTAAGACATTAAGAACTAAATGGTATTTTTCTTTGTCATAGTGAGCAATAAACCCATTTCTTACTATACAAAAAAAAAGATTTTGATGACAACTTAAAGAGTCTGTTTACCAGTAAAATATGAAAAAATAATGCCTCTCTTAATGGTCCATTAGAAGGATTGGTTGAATTTTTTTTAATGGAATATTAGGTATTGAATTCAAGGCCTTGTACTTGCTCCATTGCTTACTTGGCTGGTGCTCTTCCACTTGAGCTACATCTCCAGCTCTGCTTTTTGGCTGATTATTTTGGAGATGGAATCTCACAGACTTTTCTGTCTAGGGTAGCTTTGAACTGTGATCCTTTGAATATCATGCTCCTGAGTAGCTAGAATTACAGGCATAAGTCACCACGCTTGGCTTCCATTTTTTGTTTTGGGAGTTCTTTTGTGCCAGTCCTGGGGCTTCAATTCAGGGCCTGGGTGCTGTACCTAAGCTTTATTTGCACAAAGCTAGGCCTTTACTACTTTGGCCACAGCTCCACATCCAGCTCTTTTTGGTAGCTAATTGGAGATAAGTCTCAAGGGCTTTCTTGCCCAGATTAGTTTCTAACCACAATCCTCAGAGCTCAGCCTTGAGTAATGAGGATTGCAGGTGTGTGAGCCAGAAGCACCCAGAAATATTTCCTTTTTTAGGGGGGGTCCAGTTGTGGGGCCTGAACTCTGGGCCTGGGCACTGTCCCTCAGCTCTTCAGCTCAAGGCTAGTGCTCTACCACTTGAGCCACAGCACCACTTCTGGCTTTTTTCTTTTTGCTTATGTGGTGCTGAAGAATTGAACCCAGGGCCTCATGCATGCAAGGCAAGCACTCTACCACTGAGCCACCTTCCCAGCCCCCTTTTTTTGGGGGGGTCCGGTCTTAAGGCCTGAACTCTGGGCCTGGGCGCTGTCCCTCAGCTCTTCAGCTCAAAGCTAGCTCTCTACTACTTGAGCCACAGCACCACTTCCAGCTTTTTTTCTTTTTGCTTATGTGGTGCTGGGGAATCGAACCCAGGGCCTCATGCATGTAAGACAAGCGTTCTACCACTGAGCCACCTTCCCAGCCCCCAGAAATATTTCTATAAATGGTATTAAGTGCTCACTTTTTACCTCGTTTCAAATCATGGTGCCTGCCACGCAGTGAATGTCTAGTATAAATTCATTGGTAGATATAATTAACGACAAGCAAGGCACTAAAACTTTCCTTTCCCACAGGATCAAACCTGAAAAACAAAAGGAGAAAGTTCAAGAGTAGACAGGAGGGCTGGGAAGGTGGCTCAGAGGTAGAGCGCTTGCTTCACATGCATGAGGGCCTGGGTTCAATTCCTCAGCACCACATAAGCAGAAAAAGCCAGAAGTGGTGCTGTGGCTCAAGTGGTAGGGTGCTAGCCTTGAGCTGAAGAGCTCAGGGACAGCCTCATGGCTAACAAAAAAAAAAAGAGTAGACAGGAGAGAGAGAGAGAGAGAGAAAATAGAGCTTTCATACTTCTTTACCAATGTGTCAATCAATATGTAAATGCATCAACACCCCCCAAAAGTACAGATATCTGAGAATAGCAAAGAAGAGCTGTCCTCCAAAGCCCTTTTCCCTTTCCATGGAACCTAAGGCACAGCCAAAAGCAACTACCCTCCAGGACTGTATAATCCAGGACTGTATACCATGCATCTGGGGGAGTGTCGCTGGTCCCACCAATGAGCTGCAACCAGCAGCAATGTGGGTGGCAGCTGAGGCAAGCCACTCCAGGGGTTCTTTCTTCTCTTTCTCCTTCCGCCACGTGAATGACATTAGTATGATGGAGTCTGACTCCAGAATTACACACTTTTACTAGTGAGGATACACGTGGTACCCTACTCCGCTGCTCAGCTGCGGTCTCCAGCCTGAGAGATCCCCTGCTTTCTCAGCTTGGTGATTTCCCACATGTGCCTCGTGCCCAGACTCTCCCTTGTCCCACACTTGCCTGTGTCATGATCTCTGGGACCTCCCTGCCTTTAGGTCCCCAGGAACATCAAGTCCACACATAAACATCGGAGTTACCATTTCCCTATTGTGCTCTCCCAGGAAGGACTTAGCAACTCAGAGGGGCACAAAAGCTGGAAATGCTGAGGTCTCCTTTGCCTCAACCCTTGAACTGAGATTCCATTACCCTATCTTGCCAACCTGCACAGGCAAGATGGTTCCTGCAGCACATTCTCTGGTGTCTGGGTTCTGGGTGGTTCAACTACTTCCTGAATTAGTGACCATAGGTGAGTTGTTTGAATTCCCTGGCCCTCAGTTTACATACTTTCCAAATACGATTAATAATGTATCCACAACAAACTTACAGCCAACACTGTAGTGAATAGGGAGAAACTGAAAGCACTTCCACCAGAATCAGAAACAAGACAAAGGTGTCTGGTCTCTCCTCTCTTACTCAATATAGTACTAGAATTCTTAGCCAGAGCAAAAAGGAGAATAAAATGAAATGGGTAGAATTAGGAAAGAAAGAAGTGAAATTATCCCCCTTGGCAGATAATATGATCTTAAAAGATACTCTTACATCTGGTGAACTCTTTCAACAAAGTAGCAAGATGCAAAATTAATGTAAAAAACAATAGTTTTTCTACAAAACAATAGTTTTCTACAAAATAGTAATAAACGGACTAAGGAGGAATCAGGAAAAAGACATCCTTTGTGACAGCCTCAAAAAAAAATAGGATAACAAAGGAGGTGAAATACTATACAATGAAAACTATAAAACACTGAACAAAGAGTTGGGCCCAGTGACTCAATCTCAGATTCTCAGGGGGCTGAGAGCTGAGGATCATGATTCAAAGCCAGCCCAGACAGGAGTGGTTTATCTCCAAATAAGCAACACAAAAGCCAGAAGTGGAGCTGTGGCTCAAGTGGTAGATCAGTAGTCTTCAGTAGCAGGACCTGAGCACTGTCCCTGATTTCAAGCCCCAGAACCAGCACCAAAAAAAAAAAATTGAAATAGACACCAGAAGATGGATATAACTCTCATATTCATGGATCATCAGAATTAATATTGTGAAAATGGCCATACTATCAAAAGCAGTCTACAGATTCAGTGCAAGCTCCATCAAAATTCCAGTGTCATTTTTCACAGAAATAGAAAAGGCAACCCTAAAATGTATATAAAAGAACACAAACAGGCAAAGCAAATAGGCAGGGCATAAAGAACAACATTGGAAGTATCACAATACATGACTTCAAATTATCATATAAAGTGATAATAACAAAAACAACATGGTACTGACTTAGAAACCAATAGATAGACCAACAGAATCAAGTTGAAGCCCAGAAAGAAGCCCACACAGCAACAGTCATATTACTGTTGACAAAGGTGCCAAAAATATACATGGGAGTGTGTCCTGCGAAGTTTTGTGTGCTGAAAACTTAGATCCTAGTGCAACTATTTTAAGACTGTGGAACCTGGAGAAGTGAGGCTTCCTGCAAGGTCATCAGGCTGTGAGGGCTCCACACCTTCCATAAAGGCACTGATGTAAGTCACACAGGGTTGGGTTTCTTCCTACAACAGCAGGTGGCTAGAAAAGATTGAGCCTTCCTCTCCTAGTTTATGAGTGATATCTTCCCTTGCCCCGTCCCATGTGCTACCCCCCCACACATGGTATGCACCATGCATGCCCACTGTGTGCTGCCCTGTGTGTTGCTATGAAGCTGGGAAGGGGTGTCATCAGATACCAGCACGTGGCCTTGGGACTTAACACAACTGTGAGGCAACTGGACCTTTTTTTTCCCCCTGTTCTCCAGCTGCAGGGATTCCAATATGGCAACACAAAATGGAATACAGTTGGAGTTGGCAGAGAATATACTCCAAATGTCCTACAAATGGTAAAGGATCTGTCCCTGTCAGTGGGCATACAGCAAGTGGGGTTTGCTCAAGGTCAGTGTCCTCAAGGGCATATAACAATGAGGCTGATCTTTCTGGCGTTTCCTATCTGATAGCACTATGCTAAGGTATAGACAACAGTACTAGTGAAAGGTCCAAATTTTAGGTGTTCAAGTCCATGAACTTTAACAAATTCCTACCCTCTAGTGAGTGTCAACTGGACACAGATTGTGTCCTGTGCCTCTTCCCTTGCTCCATTTCTCAAGCAATTACTGTTGTGATTTTTGTCACCTTAGGTAATTTTGTTCATTTGGATCATACAATGTCATCCTCTGTGTCTGGCTACTATTACTCAGTGGAATATGTTTAAAATTCATCTAGTGTTGTATATATCAGTGGCTTCTTTTTCACCAGTGAGTAGTGTTCCTTGTATCAGTGCATACCATATGTAACTCTAGTTGGTAAAACTGAGATTATTTCTAGCTTGAAATCGAGATTATTTCTAGTTTGAGGCTACTATGAAAAATTACCATGAAAGTCTTTGAAACACATCTGTTTGTATATATAGACACTCAGTTCTTCTAGTTAAACATCAAACATTGGGACTCTTTTGTCAAAGGGTAGATGAATGCTTAACATGATCAAATATAGTCAGATAAGCCAAGCACTAGTGGCTCATCCTAGCTACTCAGAAAGTTAAGATCTGAGAATTATGGTTCAAAGCCAGCCCAGCCAAAGAAATCCATGAGACAATTATCTCCATTTAACCTCAGTGGAGGTATGGCTCAAGTGGTAGAGCATGAGGCCTAAGTTAAGTTCAAGCTCCAGTACACACACACATACACACACACACACACACACACACACACACACACACACACACGATTGAATCATATCTAAAAGCCATCATATCATTTTACCTCCCTACCAATGATGTGTGAGATTTTCAGTTGCTATACATTTTTAAGTTTTAGTCAGAAAAGTGGATGTGGGTGACTTTAATTGCAGGATTGTTTTTATTACTGCCTTATTTATTGTTTTTGTCTACATTTCCCATAGCTCATGAGAATGAGCTCACTTTGTATATTTACCAGCTATTCTAATTTCATTGCTGCTGAAGTCCCTGGTGAACACTTCCCATTGTATAAATTCACTTATGTTGGTGTTTGTCTTCTTGACTTACAAGGTTTAACTGTGTGTTATTACATGTTTCTCCTAAATGTAATGGACTTATAAACACTCTCTGTGCCTACAGATGGCTTTTCCTATCCTTCATGGTGTCTTTGGTGGGCAAACATTTATTTTTATGAAATTCAGTTTGCCAATTTTTCTATTATGGTTAGTGCCCTTGCGTTCTGATTAAGAAATGTTTCATTTCCCCAAGTCCATGAATATATCCTTATGTATTTAGTTCTAGAAGCTTTATAGTTTCAACTATTACACTTCGGTTTTGATTCATTTCAAATTAATTTTTGCAAAGCTTGAGAAAGAAGTCAGGCTCATTTTGCTTTTTCCCATAGCTATTGCATTGCATGTTCCATCATAAATATATAACATATAATATATATATATATATATATATATATATATATCCTTTCCTCCATGGAATTGCTTAAGGAGACTTGAAAATCAGGCCACAGGGTAGCATGGGTCTATTTCTCTATTCCTTTTTATTGGGACTAGGTCTTGGTACTTCTCTGCTAATTTCTGTAGCTTCAGAATCTACAAATCAGATAGGTGGAAATAGTCTAACTTGATCTTCAATTAGCCAAATAATTTGGTTTGCTAATATTTCCCTAAGATTTTTGTACTTTAGCTCTCTTATGTGTAATATTTCTCTTTTCTGTTGTTTCTCTTTCGTTTTTTTTTACTCTTTTTACAATATCCTTTTACAATATCAGGTTTGCTTATGTTGGTTTAATAAAAAGAACTGAAAAATATTCCCTTCTCATCTTCTGGGGCAAAAGTTGTAAAAAGCATTTTTTCCTACCGTGTTAAGAAGAATTCACCAATGAGATCTTCTGGACCTCGCCTTTTAAAAAGTAGGAATGTTTTTCATTGTGATTCAATTTCTTTAGCATCGCTCATATTTGTATTTCTTCATGTGTTGAAATTTTCACTGTATTTTTTTTACAAATTTGCCATTTCCTTTAAATTGTCAAATAATTAACATGAAGCAGTTCTTAACAGAATTTCATATTACTCCAAGTCTATAAGAACTCCAGTGGTGTCCTTGTTTTTATTTCTGACATGAGGAATTAATTTCCTCTGTATCTTTTTTCTCTCTGTTTGTGCGTTGTGTGTGTTGCTCTGTCTCTCTCCAGCCCCTTGCATGCTGAGAAATAGACAATGTTAAATTTCATCTGAGCCCCTTGCACCCAGAAAAACAGTGTCCATCAAGAAATGCCTTTGTCATTTATTCTGAGCATCATGAACCAGGATATGATAAGGACACTTGTACATCCGTGTTTATTGCCGCACTATTCACAATAGCCTAGATATGGAAATAACCCAGATGCCCCACAATAGGGAGTGGATCCAAAAAATGTGGTACCTATATACAGTGGAAATTTATACAGCCATTAGAAAGAATAAAATAATGTCATTTGCAGGGAATGGATGGAACTAGAACAAATCATGTTAAGTGAGGTAAGCCAAGCTCAGAGAAACAAATGGCACATGTTCTCTCTGATATGTGGAGGTTAGATCTAAAAGGCAATGGGACATGAAAAAAAGACACAAAATTCTAGACACTCACAGTGAGACCAAAAGAGGATAGTCTTAGGAGAGAATCACGGAAGTGTAATGCCCAAGTGCATCTTCGTATGTGTATAAAATATGATACATACTGAAACGAATTCCAAAGATTTGGAAACAAAGGACTTTTTCTTAAATTGTTTCTTTCTCTTATGACTCTGTATTCTTTATATACAGTATATTCATGGACACATCTGCGGGAGTGTGGGGAGAGAGTACAGAATCAGAGGGAAAAAGGTGAAAAAATGCAGTAATGGAGCACACTGGACATTGATGAAAGTGAACTATGCAACTCATGGGTGGAGATGGGAGGGAGGGAGGAGAGAATGAGAGAACAGATGATACTATGTGGAAGGAAATGTACTTATTACCTGACATATGTAAAGGTAACCCCGCTATATATATATCACCTCTAAAGTAACAATAACATAAATTAGAAGAAAAATTGATTTGTGTGCTTTGCTCTGGAAAAATGGCTCCCTGAAAACAAATAGTTGGTTTTTAGACAAAACAAACGTCCAGGCCCCAGCTTGTGGTTCTCTTCTTTGACTCATAAATCATTTAAACTCATTTCTCTTACTGATCATGTAATCAAAATGTTTGCTAACCAAACTTTAACTAGTCTCAGATTTTTAATCCACCCTCACTCTGAGCCAGTATGCAACCCTTCCTCAAGGGTCTGCCCCAGAATAACCTGATCTCAGGGTGAAGCACTTGATTTGTCTGATCTCACCCGATCCTTCTTTTCTGTTCCTCCCATTTGCACACAGTGAGGTCTTTCTTTTTTGGGGGGTGGGAGGTGGGGGTCCGGTCGTGGGGCCTGAACTCTGGTCCTGGACACTGTCCCTCAGCTCTTCAGCTCAAGACTAGCGCTCTACCACTTGAGCCACAGCACCACTTCCGACTTTTTTCTTTTTGCTTATGTGGTGCTGAGGAATTGAACCCAGGGCCTCAGGCATGCAAGGCAAGCGCTCTACCACTGAGCCACCTTCCTAGCCCACAGTGAGGTCTTTCTAGCCTTGCTCACTCTTCCCTATGGAAGGAAAGTGCTTTCCCATTAATTTTTCAACTACGCAAGTCTCGTGGCAGGCATTTCTCTCATGGCATATAAACCTTTAGGGGACATGCTCACACCATATTCATTCAAACCATAATAGTAAAAGGGGCGTAGGGGCCCAGGAGCATTGTTTCACAGCCAGAAGTCAGTGGGGATTGTGTGAGCACTGACATGACCTCCTCGGGAGAATGAGACAATCCATCGAGGCAGTGAGAGGTGAACAAAAGAAGTTTATTTACACTATTCACACCAGAAAGGGGTTCGGAAACTACCTTGTCCTGGGCTAGATACCCAGAAGCAAGGGCAGCCTCGACCACCAAACCTGCAAGCCTCCAATAGGCAGCCCTGAACACCTCACCTTTATTAGTTGGTCTGCAAACCACCAAATTAGTCGGTCTGCAAACCTGCCACCTCCAGTTAGTTGCATGCCCTGCCCCTTTCGGCAGTGTGCCCCGCCCCCTTTCGGTGGCATGCCCCACCCCTTTCAGCAGCATGGCACGCCCCTCCGGCCGGCCCCCGTGGGGCGGTGACGTCAGCCTCTCAATACCCTGCTCAGTCCCATGGCCTGGTCTGTGGCGCTGTGAGGCTCACCTCCTGGTGCCCCGCCCCCTCCAGCAGGCCGGGCCATGGGGCCCATGCTGATGGGTTATTACATTATAACCCATAGCATCGTGCTTAATTTTGGCCACATAAGCATTTGTGCTGGTTTGGCAGCACTGGGGTTTGAATTCAGGATCTTATGCTTGTTAGATAAGACGTTCTACCACTTGTGCCATGTCCTCAACACTTTTTGCTTTAGTTATTTTTAGATAGGTTTTTTTTTTAGACATTTTTCCCAGGGCCAAATTCAGACCAAGTTCTGTAGCTGGGATGACAGGCATGCAACATCACAGCTGGCTTGTTTTGCTGAGTTCTTTCTAGATGTTTTGTATGATTTGGGGACTTAATTTGGAAGATGAGCTAGATGGGTCTGACTTGGCCATACAATTTGCCTCCATCAGATGTCTCTGCCCTCACCCATGTCTTAGTCTCTTCCAGCTGCTATAATACTAGGTCTTAGATGTCTTAGCCATATCCTAACGCTGAGGTAGGCAAATAATGTGCATCCATGGTTGCCAGGGCAACAGGTGAAACATTCTTTCCAGGGTGACCAGTTCTACTTGCAAAGACATGCCCTTAACTATCAAAGGAAGGCCAGTATAACCAAATGGTGTTGAGAACACTGCTGATGTAATTTCCAGGACCAAGCCGATCACCAGTGGCTCATGCCTATAATCCTAGCTACTTAGGAGGCTGATATCTGAGGACCAAGGCTTAAAGCCAGCCAGGAAAGGAAAATCTACAAGACTCTTATCTCCAATTAACTAGACAAAAGCCAGAGTATAGGGCTGGGAAGGTGGCTCCGTGATAGAGTGCTATCCTTGCATGCACGAGGCCCTAGGTTCAATTCCTCAGCACCACATAAGTAGAAAAAGCTGGAAGTGGCGCTGTGGCTCAAGTGGTAGAGCACTAGCCTTGAGCTGAAGAGCTGAGGGACAGCACCCAGGCCCAGAGTTCAGGCTCCATGACCAACCAAAAACAAAACAAAACAAAAAAGCCAGAGTACAGATGTGACTCATGTAGTAGAATGCTAGCCTTAGTTTAAAAAACAAAAACAAAACAAACCCTAGGGACAATACCCAGTCCCTAAGCTCAAGCTCTAGGCACCAAAAAAAACCCAAAAACCCTGGGCCAGACAAACTGATGCCACATTCCCAAACCAGAATGCTTATCCAGACAAGCAGAATCGTCACAAAGTGCATGTGTATGGGAAGCAAGGATGATGATTCTACAATGACCTTTTGGCCCCATAATGCCCAGAACCTGATTTCAGACTACCCAGTCTTGTTGAGCAGCATGCACACAATGACCTGAGCAGGCTCCAACAAATCTGGACATATGTAACCACTTATTTATTACAGGAGTTCCACCTGTCAATCATCATGTCTTTCAGAGTCCCAGACAGACAAAAGACCAACCCAACCTCCACCCAATGACTCTCTTGTCTCTTTTGATTCCCACTATAAAGGCACAAGAAAATGGTACCCCCTTGATGCAGTTCAACGTTTACTGTGCTTTCTTTAAACTTTTTTAAAAATCATTTTTATTATCCTCTGCATCTTGTCTGAATTCTTGACTAGCTAAGTTGGCTTTCCAACAAGAATGCTGTAACAGAATTGTCACAATCTGTATAGTTTATAAAGAAACAAAATTCATTTCTCACAGTTCTGAAGGCTAGGAGCTAAGATCAAGGTGCCTGCATCTGAGAAGACATCATATACTAAAAGGGTTCCAGAGAAAAAAAGCTGGAACTCATCCTTTTTCAGGATTCGCCTCCCAAGGCGAGTAGTAGCCTACTGGCTCAGGAATAACCTAATTCATTCACAAGGGCATAGTCTAAGATAAAAACACCTCCTAAAAGCCTCACCTGTTACAATGGCAAATGACTTTCAACATGAGTTTTAGAGGAGACATTGAAATCTTAGCAGCTGGGTAATTATAACAACAGAAATTCAGTTCTCAGAGTTCCAGGGATTGAGAAGTCCAAGATTAAGCAAGGCATTGCAGATTTGGTCTGTGCCTCATAGATGGTGATGCTTTAATATCCTCATGTGGCTGAAGAGAAGGAAGAGCTGGGAAGCTGTCGGAAGCCTTCTTCACAAAGGCATACATCCCACTCACAATGGTACAATCCTGCAGTCTAATAACCTCCCAAGGGCCTTGCCTCCTTTTTTAAAAGTTTTATTTTATTGTAAAGGTGATGTACAGAGGGATTACAGTTACATAAGTAAGGTACAGAGTACATTTCTTTTCAAGCAGCATTACCCCCTCCCTCGTTTTCTCCTAGTCTCCCTCCCCCCACCCTCACTCCTCTTCCCCCCAAGTGCATTTCCAACATAGTGTCTAGTATCACTGTTGCATTGGTTCACCCTTTGTCCAACTGTTTCTGTTATTCCCCTTCCTTTCCTCAAATCAGATAAATATATATAAGACAAGGGTACAGAAGTCAGGAATAGTGACCATAGGGAATAAACCAGAGGAGAAAAATAAAGAGGAAGACAAAAGAAATAACTGCAGAGAGTACACAAAAAGAAGAAGAAAAACAAAACAACCACAAAACAACTCTTGCTTCCATATCTTGGAGTTCATTTCAATTAGCACTATTTTATATGACCATATGTACATAGCCATTGTGCTATTATGATCTGCTAGTTCTATCCTAGGCATATTCCAATTATTACAAATGAGGAAAACAATGGAGTCTATGTTTCCTTGGGTCTGGCTTACTTCACTTAGTATGATTTTTTTCCAAGTCTTTCCATTTCCTTATGAATCCGGGGGATATCATTCTTTCTGATGGAACCATAGAACATAGAATTCATGTGTGTGTGTGTGTGTGTGTGTGTGTGTGTGTGTGTATACATTTTCTTGATCCATTCATCTACATAAGGGGCATCTGGGGGCCTTGCCTCTTTACACCGTCACTTTGGGATTTACGTTCCTATGTCTGAATATTGGAGGGGCACATGCATCTAGACAATTGCAACCAGCAACCATGAAATTATGGGTAAGTAAAAATGTAAAACTTTTCACTATTAATATTCATTCTTCAGTTGCTGTTTGAAACATTCTATGTATGTTAATTGAAGTAAGTCTGCCAACAGGATCATTCAGAGCTTGAACATACTCACTGCTTTCTGTCTGTGTGTTATAAATGAAGGCTGTCTATAATTCCCAATTTGGGTCCTCATCTTCTAACATCTTCCTTCAGATGTAATTTGGGTGTGTAGATTTTGAAGCTACAGTATTTAGGATTACTTATGGTCTTGAAAAATCCATCCTTTTATCGTTTAAAATACTCTTCCTGCTAGGCACTAGTGGCTCACACCTGTAATCCTATCTACTCAGAGGCTGAGATTTTAGGATTTAGGTTCAAAGCCAGCAGAGGCAGAAAAGTTTCATCCTCAATAAACTACCAAAAAACCTGGAAGTAGAGCTGTGGCTCAAATAGTAGAGCACTAGCCTTGAGCAAGAGTAGCTCAGGAACAGTGTACAGACCCTGAATTCAAGCCCCAGAAGTGGCACACACACAAAATTAATAAATAAATAAATAAAAAATACTCTTTCTTTCCTTTGTTAATGTTTCCTATCATCAATTTACCTTTATGAAATATAGCCCCTCCAACTTTCTTATGCTTTTGTTTACATGTCATGTAGGTTTCATCCTTTTACTCTTAGCAGTTCTTTTGTTATTGTTAAATGTCATAAATAGTAATTGATTGATTCCCATTTCAACATCTGTGTTTGTATTGAAGTGGCTTTAAAATGTGTCTTCAGGTGAGAAATGGGACATACTTGAATTCTTGAGCCTCCACATCAATTTTTAATTTGATTATCAAAGTATATTAATTACACAGAATAATGGGTTTTATTGTGATATTGTTATAGATGCATATAAATTGATCATATCCATAAAATAACCATAAGCCCTCCTTCATCCTCCCTCCACACACATTTTTTTGGGGGGAAAGAAACTGTATGAGTCAACTTTGAGCTGAGGAGAATCATCCATAATTTATAAGTAAAGATCCAAGAAATAGTCCTCTTCAAACTAGACATTAGGGAAATGCAAACAAAGCCACAGTGAGATACCATTTCACATCCAATTAGGATGACTACTAAGAGGAGAAAAAAAAAACAACAAGACAGAAATCAAAAAGTTTTCTCAAGGATGTGAAAAATTAGACCCTTTGTATAGATTACTGGTGGGAATGCAGAGTGGTACAGATGCTGTGGAACAGTTTGCCTATTTGCCAAGAAGTTAAACTAAATTATCTATGATCCGGAAATCCCACTTCTAGCCGCCAGATTTCACATTCAGATGCCTGAATGCCACTACTCATAGTGGGATTATTCACAGCAATTGGAAGGTAGAAACAACCCATATGTCCATCAATGGATGAATAAAAAAATGCAGTGCGTTCAATAAAATCTGTTCATCCTGAATGAGGAATGTAAACCAATATATGCTTGGACTTTGAAAATATGAAATAAGCCAGGCAAAAATAAGAATAGTATATAGTTGTGTTTACATGAAGTATGTAGAATAGACAAGTTCATCGAGACAAAAGAAACAAAGGAGACAACAATGCCTGATAAGAAATACAAAAAATTATATTCAGTGAAGTAAGCCAGGCCCAAAGAAACATAGGTCCCATGGTTTCACTTATTTGCAATAACTAGTATATGTCTGAGTCAAGCAGAATAGGTCAGATAAGTTGATGTTAGGGAAATGAACCCCAAGACAAGTATTCAAATGTTCTTTTTTCTTTCATGCAATTGTTTCTATCATATTTATAAGATGATTTCTTTGTTGCTTTGTATGTGCCTCCCCCACAATATAACCCCTGTTTTCACTGTATTTGATATTGGTATAATTTGTGGAGGGGAAGGGAAAAAACAAATAGTTTAAATAGGGATACAGGTGGACCCATTGCAACAATGAGATGTACAAGTCGTTATGTCAAAAAACGAACTTCATGGAGGTGGGACCAAGATGGCAACGGGGCAGTAGGGAAATGCCACAGCTCTCTCCACCCAAAAAGAGAGTTTGAGTTCCAACGCTTAATCTCCCCAAGAGACCAACAACAACAAAAAGACGAACACTCAGAAAAAAACCAGAGGCGGAAAATAACAAAAAAAGAAAGAGAGGAAAAGAAGAATTTCAGAACAGAGAAAAGCGAAGACCCCTCCCCCAACCTTTACTGGCCACGTGGCAGTGTGCCAAGCCACCGGCCAGCCAGCCCGGTGGGGGCTGCCGGAGCCCCAGAGACACAGGGGGCCGCTTGCAGATCACCAGGTACCAGTTTGCAGAACAGCGGATCGCCAGGAACAGAGAAACCTACCAGCCGGGAGTCTCCACGAGGATCCCACCCCCACCCTTCACTCTCCACCGGAGCAGAGAGGCTCCATCCTGCCAAAGCCGCTCCACACCAGCAGCGCAACAAAGGGACCTGTCGGCAGACCACCCGCCCAATCGCGATCTCAACGACCCTGCGGGGCCGCCAGGGCCCCAGAGGCACAGGGGGCTGCCTGCAGATCACAACCCGCGAAGAAGCCGCCTGAGCATGGACACGTTTGACCCGACAGCTTTGACAGAGGCAGAGACAGAAAAGAATCACACAGAGCCACCACCGCCCAACCCAGCCCGCAACCACCCCAACTGAACTCGGATTGCAACAACTGACGACCTACACCACACAGAAACAACCAGCTCCAGGGTGAGTACCCCACAGGGGACAGTGTATCCCTCAAGGGAGACCAAAGCTGGAGGGAATCCCCAGACCCTGACCTAGACTCCCTACCCCAACACCTGGACCACAGGACCCACTAAAACTGGGAACTGTTCGAGAGCTCCACCAGCCCGTGGAGCACACTCTGCTGGCCAGGCCAGAGCAAGAGTGCCCCTGGAAGGGAGCTTAAATGCCCAAGCCAGGAACAGCGCCCCTGGGTCAAGACTACCAACAGTAGAAGAAATTTGAACTGTGTCCCCCAGGCTGTATAACCTAGGTGGTATACACATCAGCACAGGCCTAACAAGCGCACTCCAGGCTGCATAACTTAGGTGGTATACACATCAGCACAGGCCTAACGAGCGCACTCCAGGCTGGGGCCGGAACCAGGCCCAGGGATCTGGCGCCGGAACAACGCAACCAACTCCTCCCAACTGAAGTAAAAAGCTGAGCATAAGCCTCAACAGAGGGGAGAAAACCAGGAAACAACACTCCCCGGGAAGTACCCCTGTGACAACAAAAGACCTGGAGGCCCAGGGCAAGAGAAGCCCAAACCCCACCAAAACTTCACCCATATACCCTAGGCTGGGAATTGGGCAACACAGGCTGCCAGCACCTGATAGTAAGCAGGAGCTCAGGCTG